>NC_081781.1:1294968-1364968 GCF_963082965.1 Carassius carassius
TTCTGCTCACAAGGGCTGTATTCATTTGATTAAAAATACATTAAAAACTGAAATATTATGGCGATTTAAAATCGCAGTTTTCTATGTGAATATCGGTGTGAAATGTCTTAAAGGTACAGTATCCAAAAATAGCTTTATGTAGAAGGTGAAAGATTATCATCAGACACTAAACTACAGCTGTTTTTGGTGAGGTTCTAAGTCAAACCGTGCAGAATATGAGAAGTGGACAGTAACGCACCTGTCGCTGTGCCGCTGGTTTCTACAGACTCTGACACCGGACTGATGACCGTCTGTCTGTCCAGATCACTCATACTGACCTCCTCTACTGACACACAGATCGAGACTTATTTCACTAAAGCACGTGCGACAAAAAATCGGTCAGAGCCTTGAATACATGTAGTACAGTAGCATGTATGAACCTGTTTACAAAGCTGTTGTCCAACAAAGATACCATTTATTGACATGAAATCATACTATTTTACAGTATTATATACAGTGATACAGGCTATGTCCATTACCATTGCATTATAAATATAATTTATTCTTATAAAAATAATATGCTTATAGTCCTCAAGTTTCCTCAAGATAAAAAATTCTCTATTTGCGCTTTATTCAGCTACATTGAAAACTGGATACTTTTGTTCATTTGTGACTCTGCAGCACAAAGCAGTCTGGAGTCTCTGGGGGATATTTGTAGCAATAGACAACAATACATAGTATGGGTCAAAATGATACATTTCTCTTTTATGCTAAAAATCATTAGGATATTAAGTAAAGATCATGTTCCATGAAGATATTTAGTACATTTCCTACCGTAAATATATCAAAACTTAATTTTTGATCAGTAATATGCATTGCTAACAACTTCATTTGAACAACTTTAAAGATGATTTTCTCAATGTTTAGATTTTTTTACTCCCTCAGATTCAGGTTTTCAAATAGTTGCATCTCAGACAAATATTGTCCTCCGAACAAACCACACATCAATGAGAAGAATATTTATTCAGCTTTCAGATGATGTATAAATCTAAATTTCGAGAAAATTGACAATTAAGACTCCTGAGTCACATATTAGCAATTTCCTAGAGCTTCATAAATTCTATTACTTCTGTGATGCATATGTGAAGTTTACGCGCAAGGGCGCCCTCTGGCTTCAAGTATGAATTAAACAGTCAAGTATGTACTCAGTAATGCTCACAACACCCTATTTTGACTAAAAATAGGAAAGATAATACTGTTCTCTAAACTTTTTTTGGTGGATGCATAAGATCCCCTGTATTATCGTCAGTTAATCGTTACCGCGATTAATACCAGAAAGTTATCATGATGTATTTTTAACCCCATATCGCCCATCCCTAACATTCAGTTGCTGTCTGCTTGATCTGATCAAGTAGAAAAGCTCTTTTCTTACCTTTCTCGTACACTTCCTTCAGCACGCCTCTCTTGATGAGCTCTTCCCTGCTCTGACGCGTCGACATCTTCCTCTCCAGCACTGCCAATCATCAACGAAACTGCTTAGAAATGAAAACAGTGCGTCTGCAGGTGGATTGCTGTGCGAGTCTCGTACCTGCAGACGTCTGCTTGAACGTGTCGCTCTTTTTCTTTCTCCATTTCCACGGTTTGAAGAGTCGTCCCAGACTGGCCAGTTTGCTGCGTCTGCGGATCGGAGGCGTGTGCGTCCCGGGAACCAGCGAATCAGAGCGCATCGCCGCCAGACGCTCCGCCCCCTCTGCTGAACACACAAACACACACACACGGGACGTTTGCAACCCCGTATAAAGCCTGACATAATGAACAAATAAACTCATTTTGTAAAAATGGAACTGTTTACTGTCACTTTAGGGGTAAATCTAAAACGTGTGTTTTTATGTTTTAGTACTTTCATGTTCATGTTGCTCTATTCTTTTTCTATTCTATCGGTTTTCTTTTTTATTACACAACAAAAAAAAAAACTTGCTATGTGTATTGCGTTAAGCTACTCTAGCACTTGCATATCATTGCTCTTTTGTTGATTTTGATTGCTTACATTGTCCTCATTTGCTAAATGACTACATATAATGTTCTGGCTTTTATAGCTAATATATGCAAATTGGTGCTGATGCTGAGATTTATATGGACAAAAAGTGATGAAATTCTGATGCTTGTAATATACATCAGTTATGTGTTTTGATATAAATGGATCTAAATATCAGATTTCGCTCTATATCTCCAGCAATGTGTCTCAGTTAGATATGAGATGTAAATGATCCACACAGTGATTGAGAGCTGATGAAATCAAGGCTCCTCAGAAGATGTGAGATGTTCTGGAGGCTTGTGAAGATCATTCCTCCGCTGAGGAACAGTGAAAGTAAAGCTTCTGGGAACAAACGCTCCTCAGAAGATCCTGAGGATCAGATTTGAGACTCTAAAACATGATTGATGGAGAATCAAGTAAAGCTGAGCTGCTTCAGTACAGGAAGAATTCATCTGGAGATATTACTGACCTTATTCTCACCTTTACTTGATCACAATCAGACAAGATTTGACACCAGAAAGATTCATACAGTTACACTGAAGCAGCTTTTTCTGAATAAAACATTAAACTATCGATCAGAGACAGGAGACATGCAGTAGATTGAGTGTGACAGCAAGGTTTTGATCATTTAGAAGCCTTAGAAATATGGCTTTACATATATATATATATACGGTTTATAGGAATAGCAGATGTGTTTTATTGTGCTTTTTAAGAGTAAAACTCAACATCCACATTTATTGCATGAAAACAGACCTCAAATATTCATCAAAACATCTTGGGTTGAATAAAAGAAACAACATGGAGGTGAGTAACTTTCACTCCTGGGTGAATTATTTCTTTAACAAACTAATAAATCCAACTGAAAATGTCAACACTTCCAACAGCTGCAATAAGAGGTACAGTAAAACGTTTTAAATGAAACCTGAATGGTCATTGATCGAGTAAATGAGCCAAAAGAATTTAAATGGTTTTGAAAGAGAAGAAACTAAGCATTAAAATTGTTGTGGCAGAGACCAAATACCTTTAGGATCAAGTAATTGGAAAAACTAACGAGACTAATTCAATAATCTTCCGGAGAAATTACTAAAACAGAATATTTTCATGTCCTTTTTCCAATTGTCTCAGATCACATGTTTTCAGATATTTTTACTTTCTCCATTTGGTAACTCAACAGAGACATATATTAACATTAATTTTCTTAGATTAAGGAAATTCAGAAGGGGGAAGACGACTGTGACATGCTTTAAGTGTACATTTCTAATCCCAGCTTCTCACCGCAGGAGAGTAATCTTCATATATATTTCACATCTCCGGAGCTTTCTGCACACATCTGCTCTCTAATAATCCACTATTCATTTCACAAAGTGACTAATATGGTCCCTTACTGACTGTAAAGTGTGGAAAAAGCACTCACTATGAGTCCAAATGCTGTTTTACATCTGATTCAACAGGAATTCTATTTTGGCTCGACTTGTTTTTACATTTGAGTTTTTTACTTGAAAATGACGGCATGAAAATTAAAGGAAAAGTTACACAAAAATTTAAATTTGCTGAAAAAATTCCTCACCCTCAGGTTATCCAAAAATGCAAGTTTGAGTTTGTTTCTTCCTCAGATTTGGAGAAATGTAGCATTGCATCTGTTTCTCATCAATGGAAGCTCTACAGTGAATGGGTGCCGTCAGAATGAGAGTCCAAACAGCTGATAAAAACATCACAATAATAATAATCCTCCAGTGAAAAAGTCCATCTCCTGTTATCACTCACATCAAAACCCAGCCATACTTGTTTAAAGCTGTTTTAAACAGTTTTGGCTTGTAAACACTGCTTGATCTGTGTAGATTTCTCTCCTGATTCAGACCAGACCGCTTTTTCACTGGAGGAAAAACTCATATTTTAGTTACAAACATCTCTCAAGACATTAACTGATGGACTGGAGTGGTGTGGATTATTTGTTGATTATTGTGATGTTTTTATCAGCTGTTTGGACTCTCATTCTGACGGCACCCATTCACTGCAGAGCATCCATTGATGAGCAAGTAATGAAATGCTACAATTATTGTTTCACAATCTGCATTTTAACATCAGGGCTGTGTGCGTACCAGGTTTCATGCTCTGCACCTAAACACATTGCAAATAATGCAGTTGTTTCACAGCTGTCTTCTGTTGACATTGGTCTCAGATCACCTGGCAGTTTTCTTTAATTAACCTGGATCTGTCTCTCCCTTGAACTTCATTTTCACATACTTACTGTTAATTTCTGAAAATGAAAATCAATTAATTAGTCAGATTTTGCTGACTTTGTTGTTTCCTCTCTTAGTGGTCTTCCGTCACTGTTACTTGACAAATAAGTTGTGTAATGATTTTCTTTATTTTTAAAATTGACAATTTTCTGCTACTGCAACACCTGTCGCAAAGAAGCATGATGATAACTTAAATAATTATCGCCCTATATCAAATCTTCCATTTTTAAAAAAAAAACCATAGAATGTGTTGTGGCTTTGCACCTGCACAATCATCTCATAGCAAATAATCTAGAGCCCCTTCAGTCTTGCTTCCGAAAATTACATAGTACTGAGATCGCTTTGGTCAAGATCACCAATGATCTGCTAACAGCCTCAGATTCTGGTTCTTTCGCTGTTCTTATTCTTCTTAGTGCTGCTTTTGATCCTGTTAATCCCAACCTTTTACTCAATCCTCAACAGGTGCTGAGACAGTTTGAACCTGGTTTAGATCTTACCTCAATGATCGAGATGGGCTCTGTCCGTACTGGTGTTCCTCAAGGTTCAGTTTTAGGTCCCTTACTTTTTAGCATTTACATATTTCCACTCAAACTGCTTCTAAGATCACTTGGGCTTAATTATCAGATTTATGTTCAGTCTAGGCCTGGGCAAAAATTTGATGTTCTTTTTTCTCCCATCAGCTTCGTAAAGCTGGCTCATTAACTTTAAATATTAATGGCTCTGTTTTGCTCTGCTGCTAAAACTCAGCTGCTAGGCTCCTGACTGGTGCCAGGAAAAATGAGCATATTACACCAATTCTAAAGTCTTTGCACTGGCTCCCGGTCAGGTTCAGAGATGATTTAAAAATCCTTATGCTCACATATAAAGCACTGCATGGTCTGGCCCCTCAATATCCATCTGTACTTTTAAACATGCTGTCACAAGCTGGTTTATTGGAAACAGGGTTTTCTCTTCCTATGCGCTTTGGAATGCACTCTCTCTACGAATTAGAGAGGCGAAGAATTTAAGTATTTTTAAATCTTACTTAAAAACAATTTTTTTTAGGTTAGCTGTTTTAAAGGCGCTATATAAAAATAAAGTATATAAATACATTTCTCCGAATCTGAAGAAGAATATGATGGCCTGAGGGTGAGCACATTTGCAGCATACTTTCATTTTTAGGTGTACATGGACTTTCAACATGCGGTAGTTAAGCGAATGCCATGAAATTTTAAAATAACTTTATAAAACTTGAATAAAAGCTAAATTTAATTCTCCAACAAATTGACTCTAACTGTATCCGTCTGGTCTAAAAAACACAAAATCACTGGGAGCGTCCTCTGGGAAAACCGGAAGATTTCTGGATCCATTCACAACCCGAATGGCAGCGGCCCTGGTACAAAAATAGGCTGGTGCATTAAAACAGGTCAGCAGGTAAAGGAAAGAATGAAGCTTGTTTTTCCAGAAGGGCTTTTCTGCTGAAGGAGGCTGAACGTTCACTTCAGCTCTACATCTGACTGATGAATGTAGGTCATTGGGAAAAACTAACAACCAGGATGCAGAATGCATGAATAATACAACGAAACAATCACATGTGGATTCACCAAAAGTTCAATGCCAACATATTAACTTTATAACAGGGTCATTCAATAATATAATAACAATACTACTGAGCAAAAATTCTACAAATCACAGCAAATAAATATTGTAAATTATGTTATCATTTTTAGTTTACATTCATTTTACATATAAAATATATTTATTTAATATGAAGCATCACATCCTGTTGTTCACTGTACATTAACCTGTGACTCATATTTACAAAAACATAACTATACTGTAATGTAAAAGTGCATGTAATGTCTTAAGTGAATATTTTAAATAATTTACATTACTTAATTCCAAAACGCATAGTATTTTACAGTAAACTTAAGATGTTAAATCCATTATAATTGTTCTCTGTATGGTCAGGTAATTTTACAGGAATTCACATTATTTTTCAATATTGTTACAGACACCTTGGTATCTACAGTAGTTGTTAACAGATTACTGTGTAGTGAAGTGTAACAAAAAATGTAATATTAATAAGAAACATAAATGTTCATAAATGTCCAGCTATTATAGTGGAAATTTTGCACATTAAAAAAGCTATGCATTGCATAATACATTTTTATTTACATCATATTTTATATTAGTGTTATATTATGTAAAGTAAACCATCTATATTTTATATTTTTAATTAGAAATGGTAAAAATACACTGCAGTGTCAAATGTTGACTACAGTATTTAACCGTGTGAACCCGGCAATCAAAAGTAGGGACGAAACCATAATGTTGTGAATAGAGGGTAAAGAACAGAAATATAGCATAATATGAGAAATGCATTAATGTTTATTTACCATAATTATCCAAAATCATGCATGACGTGTCTGTAAAGGACATATAATATATGGCTAAATATATTAAATAGTTGCTTTTAAAAAACTATTTTATCTTTATGGGCCCCTTAAGGTTATGCAATGTGTCCAAGACCTACTAATAAAGTTAAAAGAATGTTTATTATTGGACAATAACTCATAAAACAGTTCTCTGAATTTAAATCGAGAGTTGCATGGACAACATTTTATATAAAACATAAATTAAAAAAGAAAAACATACTTGAGGATATTTGTGACACTGGAGCACAAAAGCAGTCTTTATGCATTGCTAGAAATTCATTTGAACAACCTTAAAGATGATTTTTCTCAATATTTAGATTTTTTTGCTCCCTCAGATTCCAGGTTTTCAAATAGTTGTATCTCAGACGAATATTGTCCTCCGAACAAACCACACATCAATGGAGAGATCATTTATTCAGCTTTCAGATGATGTATAAACCTCAATTTCAAACAATTTACCCTTATGTCTGGTCACATTTATTTGATGTCTACTAAGAATAAAAAGAAACCCAAATCATTAGCTTCCTTTAAGGGGTGAAAGTTAAAGGGTTAAAGATTAACTAGGCCAATATTATAATAATTATTCTTTTTTTTTAAGACTATTTTATCCTCCAGAACCGTTAAGCGCGGTTATCACTCACCGTCCCGGATGTCGTTCCCGCGGCTGCAGTTACTGCAGATGTGCTTGATATGACCGGAGATCACAAACGGTGTGTTGTTGTTACCGGGGGCGGCGGGCTGCCGCAGTCTGACCAGGTTAAATGCTCTCCGTTTGCGCGGTTTCTCTGCGGACGACGATGATGATAACGATGAGGAAGATGACGCGTCCTCCCGTAATCGGGATGTGATCCAGGTCCCGTGCGTTCCGGTGAAAGCGGGACCCGCCATGGGCGCAGCGGACCCGTGTCTATCCGTCACACCGCGGGATGGCGCGGAGATCGAACGGAAGAGCGAGTTCATTAGCCTCACCGATCATCCCGAGCCGCGCGATCCGGGAATATATCACCGACGCAACTGACTGGCGCAGATTTGTTTATCATAAGCGGAAGGATGCGCCTCTAGGTAGCACCTCTTCAAATTCATCAACGTGACGCAATGCCGTGAAGTCCACGTAAAAATACGCGGAGCGGAATCGACCGTTAACGGGAGCTCGTCTTATGAATATTAATGACTTCAAACGTGACGTTTGTCCTTCAGGCCCATCCGATTGGAGGTTATTGTTCAGTGGGCTACAATGTTGAAGGCTTGGCTTATAAATATTAATGAGGCAACTTGTCTCGGCCCACTTGATTGGAAGGCGCTGTTAAGCGATACTATGCTGAAGGTTACGCTCTGAAATATCAATGACGCAATATCACGTTAACAGCCGTTACATCTATGGCTCTATTTTATTGTATTTTTATTTTTAACAATATTTATTTACATTTTATCTTTTCTATAACCAAGCAGCGTGAGCACTAAGCCTTCACCATAGTAGTATTTTCGCTGGCTACACGGTCCAGATCCAGACCGGATGTACCGAGAAGCCCCGCCTACGACACCGTGTTTGGATCGCTGTCGCACCGCTAGAGGCCGCGGTTACAGAAACCCGTGCTCAAGTTAAAATATTAACGGGAACCATTTTCCCAAACACCGTCAGTGTCCAAACCTATTGAGAAACTATTATTATCTGTAGTGCATAAAAAATTATGTAGATTTAACATCTCCGCATATAGCTTGACAAAATCCTAATGTACAATATGTAAATAATGAAACGCTATTAAATCAAAATCTAGTTTTCTTGCTATATGAAAGTTTATTTACCCCCCCCCCCCCCCCCAAAAAAAAAAAAAAAAAAAAAAAAAAAAACAACAAATTTATATATATATAATATATAATTTTTTTGTCATATGGCAATGCTATAGTACTTGATTTTACCCTTAAAAAATGATCGGAATGCATTAAAAACTCCTAATAAAGAGAAATATTGTGTTAAATTGTCCTCAGAACAGTTCTAATGAACATGTGCAGATGAAATATTATCCTGGATAAACCCAACCATGACTCATATGCTGGAATTAATATTATTTCTTTCTTTCTATCCTAAAACCTCCAGCAGATGGCCATCTCTTGCGCTAATTATGTGTGTGTGTGTGTGTGTGTGTGTGAGAGAGAGAATCAGGTGATTGCAACTCCAAAAACAACTTTATCTTATTTTATATTATTCTATTTTCTCATTTCACTTATTTACTTTTATATATTGGTCATTATTTTTTTACTTTATGTATTTATCCTCCATTTCTATTAAGTAAAATGTTTGAATTTTAAATTATCTTTATGTAATGTGACTTTTCCAATCAAATAATAAATATAAACAAGAGAGAGAGAGAGAGAGAGAGAGAGAGATGTAAATTAACAGTGTCACATAAAAAAGTGATGTAAAATAAAACTATTGAATTAGAGAATCACAAATAAGAATCACACACAAAAGAGAAAAACATCTGGACACATCTGGTGGAGATATCCAAGAAAAAAAAAAAAAAAAAAATCTTAATTTATACTAACCTCAGTAAAGGGCAGAATTTAAAGCATTCTGTAAAGTGTTTTGTAACTCACGAACGAAAAATAAAGCCTCAACAAGTGTTGACATTTCCCAACACCACAGCAGTAATGACTTTATGAACTACTTTACTTCTAAAATCGATACTATTAGAGATAAAATTGCAACCATTCAGCCGTCAGCTACAGTATCACATCAGACAGTGCACTATAGACCCCCTGAGGAACAGTTCCACTCATTCTCTACTATAGGAGAGGAAGAATTGTATAAACTTGTTAAATCATCTAAACCAACAACATGTATGTTAGACCCTATACCATCTAAGCTCCTGAAAGAGGTGCTTCCAGAAGTCATAGATCCTCTTCTGACTATTATTAATTCCTCATTGTCTTTAGGATATGTCCCCAAAACCTTCAAACTGGCTGATATTAAGCCTCTCATCAAAAAACCACAACTTGACCCCAAAGAACTAGTTAATTATAGACCAATCTCGAATCTCCCTTTTCTGTCCAAGATACTAGAAAAGGTGGTATCCACACAATTATATTCCTTCTTAGAGAAAAATGGTATATGTGAGGATTTCCAGTCAGGATTTAGACCGTATCATAGTTCTGAGACTGCTCTCCTTAGAGTTACAAATGATCTGCTCTTATCATCTGATCGTGGGTGTATCTCTCTATTAGTTTTATTGGATCTTAGTGCTGCGTTTGACACAATTGACCACAACATTCTTTTGCATAGACTTGAACACTTTGTTGGCATCAGTGGAAGTGCATTAGCATGGTTTAAATCGTACTTATATGACAGCCATCAGTTCGTAGCAGTGAATGAAGATGTATCCTATCGATCACAAGTGCAGTATGGAGTACCTCAAGGCTCAGTACTAGGGCCGCTACTCTTCACGCTTTATATGTTACCCTTGGGAAATATCATCAGGAAACATGGTGTTAGCTTTCACTGTTATGCTGATGATACTCAGCTCTATATTTCTTGGCAGCCCAGTGAAACACACCAATTTGAAAAACTAATGGATTGCATAGTCGATATAAAAAACTGGATGACGAGTAATTTCTTACTACTAAATTCTGAAAAAACAGAGGTGTTAATTATAGGACCTAAAAACTCTGCTTGTAATAACCTAGAACACTGTCTAAGACTTGATGGTTGCTCTGTCAATTCTTCGTCATCAGTTAGGAACCCAGGTGTGCTACTTGATCGCAATCTTTCCTTAGAAAGCCAAGTTTCTAGCATTTGTAAAACTGCATTTTTCCATCTCAAAAATACATCTAAATTACGGCCTATGCTCTCAATGTCAAATGCAGAAATGTTAATCCATGCATTTATGACCTCAAGGTTAGATTATTGTAATGCTTTATTGGGTGGTTGTTCTGCACGCTTAGTAAACAAACTACAGCTAGTCCAAAATGCAGCAGCAAGAGTTCTTACTAGAACCAGGAAGTATGACCATATTAGCCCGGTCCTGTCAACACTGCACTGGCTCCCTATCAAACATCGTATAGATTTTAAAATATTGCTTATTACTTATAAAGCCCTGAATGGTTTAGCACCTCAGTATTTGAATGAGCTCCTTTTACATTATAATCCTCTACGTCCGCTACGTTCTCAAAACTCAGGCAATTTGATAATACCTAGAATATCAAAATCAACTGCGGACGGCAGATCCTTTTCCTATTTGGCGCCTAAACTCTGGAATAACCTACCTAACATTGTTCGGGAGGCAGACACACTCTTGCAGTTTAAATCTAGATTAAAGACCCATCTCTTTAACCTGGCTTACACATAACAAACTAATATGCTTTTATTATCCAAATCCGTTAAAGGATTTTTAGGCTGCATTAATTAGGTAAACCGGAACCGGAAACACTTCCCATAACACCCGATGTACTTGCTACATCATTAGAAGAATGGCATCTACGCTAATATTTGTCTGTTTCTCTCTTGTTCCGAGGTCACCGTGGCCACCAGATCCAGTCTGTGTCCAGATCAGAGGGTCACTGCAGTCACCCGGATCCAGTACGTATCCAGACCAGATGGTGGAACAGCACCTAATGAATGTTGTTCAGTTGCTTTGACGCAATGTATTTTGTTTAAAGCGCTATATAAATAAAGGTGACTCAGAATTCAATCCATGCTGTTATGCAACTGTTTCCGTGTAACACACACACACACACACACACACACACACACACACACAGCAGTAATACATCTGACATTCTAACACATGGTTCAGTGATTGGCTCATTCTGGGCAGACACACACACACACACACAGATGTGGGGACGAGGCTGCAGGCGAAGTGTGTGTGTGTGTGTGTGTGTGTGTGTGTGTGTGTAAGAGGAGTGTGTGTTGTGTCTGGACTCTCACAAATTATTGATCTATCAGTTCAATCGACCACAAGAACAACACAGCAAAATATACTAACACTTCAGCAGGACTGATATTTTAACTGACACTACAAACATTTTACATTGAAATAAAGCTGAGATTAATTAAAATATTAGATGAAAAACTTCAGAAACTAAAACTACTAAAACTGAAATAAAAATACATAAAGCTTAATAGAATAGATTTTTTATATTTTTGGGTTTAATTTAAATGTAAGTTTGATTAATAGTTTTAGTTAAAGATAGCAGCACTGTCAAAAAATCATAGAACTATTAAAATATAAATAAAATGGCAAGCACACAACAAAATTACCTAAACCTAAATAAATAGAATAAAACCTTACATTTACCTTAATTTGCCTTAAAACTGAAATTTAATTGAATATACTACAGTATAATAAATGTAAAATATATGTTAAAAATAATATTAAAAGTTAATTGAGTGGCTGGACACGTCCATCATTTAATGACCAGTGACCTGTGAGTCACTGAAACCATTAAAAGTAATTTTGGTTAAAGTGAAATAAAGCTGAAATAAAATATCATATTAGATGAAAAACGTACATTTAAATTTTGAAATTGAAATGTCACATCAGCAACTAAAATTTTTAAATTGAAGTGCTTAAATTACTAAAACTAAGACTGAAATCAAAATTAATTAAAGCTGAATATAATATTAGAATAATAATATTATTATAATAATAATAGCTGAATATTATTTGAACTTTATTTACATTAAACTGAAAATATATATATTATATATACACAAATGAACAGCTATTCAAAATAATAAATACTATAATAGAAATAATACTTCAAGGGACTAATACACTAAGGGACTGGATAAGATCATGAGATTTTCAAATGTAAACTTTGTCGAATGTAAAAATAAACAACACATCGTCAAATGAAATGATCTATAAATGATCTATAACAAAGTTTGAATGCAATGGTTCGAAGTTGAATTGAAGGATTACTTGTGAATTATTGTGATGTTTTTATCAGCTGTTTGGACTCTCATTCTGACGGCACCCATCCACTGCAGAGGATCTATTTATGAGACACTGATGCAATGCTACATTTCTCCAAATCTGATGAAGACTGAACTGCAGGATTTGAGATCTAATGAGTCCCACAGATGAGTAATAAAGCTCAAATAGAGTAGGGATAAACACCTACTTTTATTGCATGGAAAATAAAGCATTCTGCCTAAACATCTCCTTTCGTGAATCAGGCTTGGATTGAGATGATGGTGACAGAACTGAAGATCTGAAATATAATGCCGCTAATATAGTTCCAGAAGATGAACTAAGGTCACGTCTTGAGATCCTCAACCTCATTAAGATGAGCGCATTGAACCGCATGACTCACCACATCGACAGTGTGTGTGTGTGTGTGTGTGTGTGTGTGTGTTTCCCCAACACAAACAAACATCTGCATCTCCAAAACACACTTCTGGAGCACTTATAAAACCCTGGTATGGTCATTTATAAAGTACTTCGGAGTACCTTGTCCTGTATATATGGGTATGTAATCATCCAGAGCCATAGTAATACCATGTTTGATACTTTATCGAAGCACATTTACCATAGTATTTTTGAAATATTTGGTTATGTTTATGTGTTAATCACTGTTCCATGGTAATACCATCGTATTCCCAATAGTACTTTGAATTAAATATTGTCATAAAGATAGACATGGTAATTATCCGTTCTCGTGCAATACCATGTTTTTGGACATTTACCATAGTAATATTGGGATTCTTTGAAGTTCCTTGGAATAAATACTGTAAATTGCATGTCAGTTATGGATGGTATTTTTGAAGTAGCTTGGAGTGCTATGTGATATAGGCACATGTACATTCATTACCATAATAAAGTATACCATGTTATTCCATAAGTACTTTTTGGACACTGCACCATAGTATTCTTCAAGGTACCTTTAAGTAACTTGGAGAAAATACGGTAAATAACATTGTATATGTCATTACACCGTGGTATTTTTGAAGTAGCTTGGAGTTCTATCTAAATATAATGGCATATGTTCATTTGTTACCATATTAAAATGCATATACCATTGTAATAATCTTTATGTACTGTGATATTTGGTCGTCTCTAGTCATTCAGATCCATAGTATTCCTGTTCAGCACATTTTACCATGGTATTCTTCAAAGGACTTTGAAATGCCATGTAAATAGAAGCAATAAATCCTCCAGTACCATGGTATTACCAAGTTTTTGGACATTTACCATAGTAATACTGGAACTCTCTGTAGAGTAAATACTCTAAATAATATGGTACATGTCAATTCACCATGGTATTTTTTTTTCTTTTTTTGAAGTAGCTTGGAGTGCTATGTAAATATAATGGCACATGTGTGTTTGTTACTTTATTAAAGTGCATATACCATGGTATTCGGAGTAAATTCACTAAATGTATAATGGAAAATGTTTTATTCTTTCCATATGTAGAATTTTTTTTGGGGGGGGGGGGGGGGGGGGTAAACAGCTTGTATATGCATATGATGCAGCTAATCATTTAGTACCATATCAAAATACATATACCAAGAACTACTGTCTTGTGTATATGTGTTAGTCTCTCAATATTAATATTTTGGACACTGATATTATAAAGCACGTGTTTAGATATTTGCTAGGCTATAGTGTAATATCACGGTATTCCTTGTTTGGAGTGCCATGCTGCTGCCATCCAATAATCATTCAGTACCATGGTATATATGACAGAAGCATGGTATTCCCACAGTACAGCAGTGAACGCACACACACGCACCTGTCTGTAGTGTGTAGGACAGCCTGGTTTCAGTCAGGTACGGTGTGTCGCTCTTGGATCGAGCTCTTCTGATGGGCCGCCTGTCCTCATCCTCCGGTGCCGCCGCCATCAGAGCCACGGGACCCCCGGTGCAGTCCCCGGTAACGGCAAGGCACAGTCACGGTAGAGACAGACGCAGACTCACTCCGTTAACCGATCAACCGACACGACACACGCGAGGTAGAAGCGTAAATCGCATCCGGTCCTGATGCAGCAGCAGCGCGCGAATGAACGGAAGCATCCAGAGCGCGTGGAATCCTACTACCGTTAACTAACCGGGATGACGTGTTCGGCACGGAGCGTCTCCGATGCGGCGGAGAGCGAAACTCACGCGTTACACCCGGGAGATCGCGTGACACTCGCATGTAGACGCAGTAAACACCGGGGAAAACGACACCGATGTCCGTGCCGCTGTGACATCATCACCGGCGCTGAACATTGATCCCGAGCACTTCACCGGTCTACGGATCCGAGCTGACTCACGCTGAACCGGACTCAAATTCACATGCCTTACCGTTGCAAACTGGAATACACATACAGAAATTTTAAAATATAAATAAACTGGGGGAAAAAATAAGAGCAAGTTTAAATGCAAGCTGAAATCCTATAGCAAAAAAATAAAAATCTGAATTTTTTTTTATCGTGTTTTATTGTTATTACCTTTTGCGTAATCAAAATAACCCAACTTCAGTTTGAATGAGATTAATTGGAATGCAATCGTTAAAAACACAGTTTTAACAGAATTATTAGTACCCCCCCCCCCATCTATTGAGCAGGTTGGATTACTTCATTCATTCCCATAAGCACGCATCTTAATGTTTAAGGATACAATGATATTATAGGAAAATTTGTGTCTTAAAGGGATAGTTCACCCAAAAAGGAAAATTCTGTCATCATTTACTTACCCTCGTGTCGTTCCAAACCTGTATGAGTGGCTTTCTGATGTTGAGCATAAAAGAAAACATACTGAAGATTGTTGGTATTAAAACAGTTGGTGTTTCCCATTGACTTCCATAGTAGGAAAAAAAAATACTATGAAAGTCAATGGGAAATTAAAATTATTAGCACACAATTCCCTATAATATCAATGAATGCTTAAACATTAAGATCTGTACTCATGGAAATTACTAAAGTAGTCAAACCTGCTCATTAGAAGGGGGTTGTCCTAATAATTTTGGGTAAATATATATTGCCAAAAGTACTGGGGCATTTCTGCACTCTTCTTAGTTTACATGGTTATTTTATTTCAGTATGCTTTTATAGGCCTACAAATTGCATTAAGTTAAATAATATAAATCTTAAATATTCCACAGAGTTAAAATGCAAAACTTTGCCCATTTGTTTTGTTTTGAAAAACAAAGACTCAACCAAGAACATACTGTTATATTGTACAACAATAACAAAAGTATAATGTGCTGATGTAAAAGGAGATTACAAGGAAAAATAATCCTAAATCTAAATTCAGTTTTATATTGTTTACTTATTTACTTATGTAAATACAATGAAAGAAATGTTATCTAAATTGCTATCCGAGTATCTACTGTATCCATCTGAATATCTATCCACCAAAAACCTATTTGAATATCGTCTGATCTATCTGAATATCGAAACACCCATCTATTAAACATACATCTGAATATCTAACCATCAAATGTGTATCTGAATCTGAATATTTGTCCATCAAATATCTACATCTATAACTTCTCACAGAAGGAAACGGATCCATTTCCAAGCAGCTATAACAAATTCTGTATTAAAATTTGACAAAATGCATGCAAATATCTAAACTCCATGTTAACAGTGGTTTTACCTCCGGTGTTGCTCGCCAAAAACAGCAGCAATGGATCCCGGGATCACAAAAGCACTCTTAAACAGTGTTTATGTCGACTGTACTTCTCTTAAATCATCAACATCTTTAAAGAGATGTGGTGACTATAAAAGACAAGAGACCAAGGCAAACAAATACATCTGAGCTCTTTTATTAACGGATATTCATCCAGTTTCATGTGAGTGTTTATGTGTGTGTTAGATCTTGTTGAATGCCGCAACATCCACACTCTGAACCTGCAACACAAAAACACGTCAAGCTCTGGGTGACACTTGAAGACTAATGGTGCGTTCACACCAGACGCGAATGAATGAAGCGAATAAACTGTTCATGCATCCAACTACGCGCAATTTATTCTCGCAAGTCTGGTGTGAACGCACAGTAAAGCACACAGTTAATAGAGACATTACTCACGTAGTCCTCAAACTTGGTGATCTCCTCCTCCAGGAAGTCTGTTCCCACCTTGTCGTCCTCCACCACGCAGTTGATCTGCAGTTTCTTGATGCCGTAACCCACAGGAACCAGTTTGGAGGCTCCCCACAGCAACCCGTCCACCTGCACCGACCGCACACACTCCTCCAGCTTGGCCATGTCCGTCTCGTCGTCCCACTGCGAACGCCAGGAAAAACACTGTTTAAAAACCTTGAGAAGCATGGCCTAAAAGGTTTAAAGATAATTCAGTCTATCAGACAAATGGACAGACTTTCATGAGGTTGCTAGGGTTGCCAATCACGAATGGACGCTTAGAGGTTGCTACGGTGTTCTCTTTTGATAGGTAATTGCTAAGATATTCTGATTGGTTGTTTGGGCATTGCTAGAAGTTTTGGGTGGTTGTTAGGTGGCAGACAGGATATTCTGGAAGTTGCTAGGGCATTCTAGTTAGCGGTTAGATTGTTTCTTTGTAGTTGTTATGCAGTTGCTAGGTTATTCAAGTTAGCGGTTAGATTGTTTCTCTGTAGTTATTATGCGGTTGCTAGGTTATTCAATTTAGCGGTTAGATTGTTTCTCTGTAGTTATGCAGTTGCTAGGTTATTCAAGTTAGCGGTTAGATTGTTTCTCTGTAGTTATTATGCGGTTGCTAGGTTATTCAAGTTAGCGGTTAGATTGTTTCTCTAGTTGTTATGCGGTTGCTAGGATATTCAAGTTAGCAGTTAGATTGTTTCTCTGTAGTGGTTATGCGGTTGCTAGGTTATTCAAGTTAGCGGTTAGATTGTTTCCCTGTAGTTGTTATGCTGTTGCTAGGTTGTTCAAGTTAGCGGTTAGATTGTTTCTCTGTAGTTGTTATGCGGTTGCTAGGTTGTTCAAGTTAGCGGTTAGATTGTTTCTCTGTAGTTGTTATGCAGGTTGTTAAGTTTTTCAAGTTAGCGGTTAGATTGTTTCTCTGTAGTTATGCGGTTGCTAGGTTATTCAAGTTAGCGGTTAGATTGTTTCTCTGTACTTGTTATGCTGTTGCTAGGTTGTTCAAGTTAGCGGTTAGATTGTTTCTCTGTAGTTGTTATGCGGTTGCTAGGTTATTCAAGTTAGCGGTTAGATTGTTTCTCTGTACTTGTTATGCTGTTGCTAGGTTGTTCAAGTTAGCGGTTAGATTGTTTCTCTGTACTTGTTATGCTGTTGCTAGGTTGTTCAAGTTAGCGGTTAGATTGTTTCTCTGTAGTTGTTATGCGGTTGCTAGGTTATTCAAGTTAGCGGTTAGATTGTTTCTCTGTAGTTGTTATGCCGTTGCTAAATTGTTCAAGTTAGCGGTTAGATTGTTTCTCTGTAGTTGTTATGCGGTTGCTAGGTTATTCAAGTTAGCGGTTAGATTGTTTCTCTGTAGTTGTTATGCCGTTGCTAGGTTGTTCAAGTTAGCGGTTAGATTGTTTCTCTGTAGTTGTTATGCGGTTGCTAGGTTATTCAAGTTAGCGGTTAGATTGTTTCTCTGTAGTTGTTATGCCGTTGCTAGGTTGTTCAAGTTAGCGGTTAGATTGTTTCTCTGTAGTTGTTAGGCTGGTTGCTAGGTTATTCAAGTTAGCGGTTAGATTGTTTCTCTGTAGTTGCTATGCCGTTACTAGTGTATTCAGGATGGTTGCTTGTTTATTTGGGGGAAAAACAATAAAAAAACGATATGTGAGTTCCCTGCTGCAGACTCTTACTGGTTTGACGTCTAACAGGATGGATGATTTAGCAATGAGGGCAGGTTTTTTGGCCTTTCTGGCGGCGTATTCCTGCAGCCGCTGCTCTTTCAGTCTCTCGGCCTCCTCATCCTCCTCTTCATCGCTGCCAAACAGATCAATGTCGTCCTCATCCTCCTCTTCCTCCTGTTTCGCCAGAGTGGGCGGGGCTTTCTGAGGTGCGGCGGGAGCGGTGCCGTTTACGGTTGGTGCTGTCGTCCGCTTCTCCAGCGCTGACACACGACTCTCCACCTTACTGAGAGCAGAACGCAGATCCTGCACCACTGACAAACACAACCAGAGCAATTAAGGAAGTGCTTGCAGAAGATTAGCCAAGATGTAAATAAATGACAGCTCATATGTCAATATTACGACATCACTGCTGTTCAGTTTTAATGATGATTATGCTGTTATTTGTCCACCTCCGGATGTCCAAGTAAATATTAGATTTTATTTGCTACAACAAATCCAATGCATGGGATTGAGAGAGATAAAGACAGAATAGATGCTTCATGCATGTAAAAAATATTATTATCGTTCACTAAAACAAAACAAAAATATTATTCTTATTTTTTATATATATATATATATATATATATATATATATATATAAGATCTGATAAAAATGTATAATTAATTAAAATATTATCATTAAATCCAAAAAAATGTTTTAAAACATATATATATAAAAAATCTGTTAAAAAAAGATGAAAATAAAAGACACATTATGTATTTTTGTAAACATTTTTAAAAAATTACAAAAATTACTTAAATTAAATTGGAAACTGAAAATAAATAAAACAAACTATGATAGTATATAAACAAAAAATAATAGTAATAACAATAACAATAATAAAAACTTTATAAAAGTAAAACTAAAATTGTGAAAAAAATACATTGAAAAGTGAAAAACGTTAAATCAAAAAACTAAAAAGCATAATATTATATAAATAAAAACAATAATAGCAATAAAACAATGATAAAAAGACAATAACACAAATGAAATAGTATAAATGAGCACAGTAAAATTACTAAATATTAAACTAAAAATAAAATGAAAACAGAAAAAAAGCAAATTCAAAATACTATCAAAACCTATAATAGTATATAAACATTACACTGTATGTAAATCTAAATAATTTTACTAATTGGATTAGTACCGTTCTGTTAAAATCTGAATACTGAATAGCTATCTAGTCTTTCGAGGCTAGAGAATGCTTCTTTTCTAAACGTTGTTCTTTCTTTCTTTCTCAAAATAACCAAAAGTGGAATCAGAATGCGGATTTTGTTTGTTGAATTCTTTCTGGTTTTCCATCCTGGCACAAATGAAAACGCAAAGCTATGAGAATCTGTTAAACACACCTTTGTGTAGACTCTGGTTCTCCAGCTCCAGGTCCTTCATGCGTGCAGCGAGCTCCCCGTAATCAGCAGCGCTGCCTCCGCCGCTCTAAACACACACACACACACACACACACACAGAGTTCCCATCAGCCCCTGCTCTGATACACAACCACCCAGTGAGAGAATCAGATCTACTAACAACTACATACTACACACACTATCCAAACACACAACTACAGTCTGTTACTACACTGACTGCTTCACTATTTTAATGTATCACAACATTACAGCATTTTGTCAGAGCATGCAACTTTTAGACATGTTTTGAAGTTGGTTCAGTAAGTTTAATCATGATTCAAAACTGCTTCAAAAAATTATGTAATTCATTTGCACCCTCAATCAAATGTTCCCGGATCTTGCAAATATTACTTTTTTTAACTATGTATTGGTATACTGATGCATGGATTCCCAAACCTTTTTGTCAGCCCAGTCCATTTGAACTGAAATATTAACTCTCTGAAACTTTCCATTAAATCCCTAAAAGTTTAACATTAAATGTTTATTGGTCACATGACATGCAGATAAACAAATTCAATATTTTAGCTATTTTTAAGTGTTTTCTTTTGATTGTTTTTATTTTGATGTGACATTTCTATGATTTTAGTAATTATTGGTTGTTTTTGGTGTTTTATTTTGATTGGGTTTTTTATTATTTATTTAGATTTTTATTATTTAGGATTAAATTAATTAGATTATTAGTTTAATTAATTTATTCATAATCTCCAGTTTAGAACTACTGGTGTGCATACATTAGAAAGTAAAAAGTTAAAATAAATAAATAGTCTTGTTCTTATTTTTGATGATTATTTTAATTAGATTAAATTTTTACAATTTAAAAAACAATAAAAAAAAAATTCAGAGTGAATAAACAAACCGGTTAAAACTAGAAATTAGCTGTTAAACAGTAATTGAAATAATTTTTTTATTATTATTTCAGCAAACATTTAACATTTTAAGTTTAATGTGCATTAAAATCAATGAAAGATTAATAAAAATGAAAAAAAAAACAGATTTAACTTAAATTGCAATGACACTAAAATAGCACCGTTACAAACCTCACAACAAAGATGCAAGTGTTTGCTCTCGTTTATGATCTCGTTTCACAACAGAAACATTAACAACAAATGCATGCATCACAGATCTCTTCTGAAACTTTCTACAACATGCACGCAAGCATGCACATTGACCACGCGCTGGCCGACTCGAGCGTGAGCTGCTTTAGTGTGCGACACACACACACACACTTACAGGAGACGAGCAGTGGGAGGGGTTTGATATTTTAGGGGCGGAGCCTCTACTTGGCTGCAAGGTAGTCTTCAGCTACAGGAGAGATCATTTATGAGGAAAGTGCAGATGAAGGAAGAGAACAGATGCTTTAGGAGATATAAGCTGGACTGGAGACACGCTAACAACGCTTTCTGCCCGTGTAGACGACTCACTAGGGTTTAAGAACAAGAGTACAGCTGCACGATTCATTAAAATAAAAACATTAATAAACTGGCTGGCATGAAGAAAACAAAAACCTTTAAAAATTAAAGCTAATGGTTCGAAAACATGAAAATAAAAATTTAAGACGGACAGAATCTGTATTATAACTGCACAGCTTTTGTACAGTAAAAATGTAGTATTTTTTTATTATGTTTTCTTAAACGCTCCATTTTTATTTTACCCTGAATTACAATAGTTATGTCTCTTATTTTAATAGTTTTACTTAGTAATAACAACAGCAACAATAAAAATTATATTAATAATAATAATTACTGATATGTTATCATTAACTCTTTGTAATTTTAACATATTTTTTTTTTTATTTAGAAACGACCAATAACAACATTGCTATATTTCTAGACAGCCATTTTTTCCCAACTTCTGAGTTTTCAATATTTTACATTTTGTAACAACCACAACATTGCTATTTTATATATATATATATATATATATATATTTTTTTTTTTTTTTTTTTTTTTTCTTTTTCTTTGGTTCAAATTGTACAAACCCTTCAAAGCTGTAGCTTTTCAAAAAATTAAATCATAATAAATACAAAGCAATCCGATTTTTTTCCCAGAAATCGTGGAGTCCTAGAAGCGAGCTAGACTGCACATGTCACAGAGTAATGGTAGGGGTTTTTACTTGACTCACCCCAGCGAGAGATTTCTGGATGTTTTCTCGTGCTCTTGCGATGTCCTGAAGGATGCTGTTAGCTCCAGTGTCCTGAGACGAGGTTTAGATTGAACAGTAGTATTAGCACACATGCAGTAAATACTGCTGCAGTAGTTCAAGGGAGATATTTATTACTTGTTTGGGCTGCGTGGGACCATTCATCCGCTCATAAAATTGCCGTTCCGCTTCATCGTAACGTGGCTTATCGAACCAGATCCTCTCCTGCGCTAAACACTGTGCTGCAGTCATCCTGTAAAACACACAGGAGACGTGTAAAAACCTCAATAAACAAACACCTTCAGTCAGCTGATAAACGTCTGGATGTGGTTTACTTTGTTTGTTCCTTGATGAAAATGAAAAGATGTTTCAAACTACGGTGCACAGCAGTACTGGGGAGTCAATTTATATGCATATAATAAAATAAATAAAAAATAAAATTGTTAGTTGAAATAAAATTTACTTATTTTATTTTAGTTAGTTCTCATTTTCATTCAATGTAACTTGGTGTAATAAAATAACAAAATAAAATAATACAAGTGTAATGAATTAAAAAATGATTAATAAAAACTATGTGGACAAATTTTTTTTTTTATTCAAATTAAAAAAATAAATAAAAAATATCTCCCAAAACAATGGTTTATCATTTTAAAAATGAAAATAAAAATAAGCTTATTTAATTTTTTTTACTGTAAATTATATTATTTTACAATTTCACATTGAAGTAAGTCATTTTAATACTTTTATTTACCAATAACATGAATTTTTATTTTTATTATTAATTTGAATTATTTATTTTCATTCAGATACCTCCTAAAATCACACTGCTCATTTTATTTTAGTTAGTCATTTGATGTACAAAAAAAAAAAAAAAATTGCTCAAACATGGACATAAATAATAAAAAAAACAATTAAGACAAACACAAAATTACTCAAATGAAAATGAAAAATAAATAAAAATAAAAGCTTTAAAGCTAAAAGCTTTAAAATACAATAAATAAATTCTAAATTAATAAAAACTGTATTAGTATCTCAGTGATATTAAAATACGTTACTCCCCAAAACTGGTGCATGGACATAATACTACAAAAAATATACATATGTTAATGCAACCATGCAAAAATAACAACAACAAAAATGACATCAACCAAACAAATGAAGAAACCCAAAATGATACAAAACTGAATTCAGACAGATAACTCTTCCAAGCCAAGACAACGGACGAACAAAGCAAGAATGAACATGTAAAAAGAGACCAAAGAAATACGAAAAAGAATGGCATGAGAAAAATGTGCGATGATGATGACATGAAGATGGTGCACAAAAGAAATAGAAAAGTTTGTTAAGAGTTTGCTTTGCATGTGAATGCAATGAATGAGACGTTTTAAAGTGATAATTAACCAATTCTGTCATTTACTGACCTTTGCGCCTTTCCAAACCTGTGTGACTCACTGTTCGCAATAAAACACTTAAGACTGCGATTCATAGGAGGTTCAAGAAACAGAAGTAATGCAGGTTTGGAGTTTAAATGACAGAACTGTAATTTGGTGGTGAACGAACTAATTATCTACAGCGTCAGTGTGTGAGGAAAGTGTATTTTCTCGAGTATTGAGTCATACTTCTGCTTCTGGCTAGAATGGTTCACAGTTGTTTTGGATCTCGCCGTAGCTCCTTCATAGAAACGAGTCTCCGCCTCCATATAGCAACCGCGATCTAGCCACACCCTCTCGCTGTCAACATGCAGGAAATAGCAGTGAGCCGCCTTCTGATTGGTGGTGATGTTGTTTGATTCCCGGCGATCGCAAACCACAGGCTTTTTTTGCGTGTTATTTCGCCGTTTGGAGTTGGACCTATCGCTGCTGGTTTCTGGGTTTCTCGGTGGAGAGCTCCGGCCGTACAGGTTCTGATAGAAAGTAGCCTCGGCTTTATCAAAAAGAGGTTTCTGTAGCCACACCCCCAATGGAGGCGGTGGCAAAGAAGGGAGGCCATTGATTGGTCTGGAAGCCGGTGTGGGCGGAGTCGGGGTTTGCGATTGGTAGCCTTCGTCGCAGTTGGTCGGCTGCAGTTGGAGAGATCTCGGTTGGTTGGGAACAAGGCCCACAAACTTGCTCTCAGCTTGGTCAAAGTTGGGTTTATTCACCCACACAGTTTGAACGACATGGTGACACGCCTCTTGCTCTCCATGCTGGCAGGTTTCTTGCTTGTTTCTTGCGAGAGAACTCGCAGGAGCGGTCGTGCCGTTTTGCTGCTGCATTAGTCGTACGTAATAAAGACTCTCCGCACTTTCGTACGCGACACGGTCGAACCACACCGTCGTACACTCCGATCGCAAACCCTCCAGCGTCGCTCTGGACAAACACCCCTCAGCACCTGCGTTGGTTTGGTCCGGCTGCCGTTCAGAAGAACTGGACTGATTCGAAGAAGAACTCCTATGACTTCTGTTGCGCATTTTCTTGTGTCCAGAAATACAGAGGTAGAAGAGGATTAATAAATAAACAAAAAAGAGGAAAGGGAGAGTGACAGGGAATGGAGAATTATTCACACAGCAGTAGGGTAACATAAAACATGAAGTGTGTAAACTGTAGGGTTGCAAAAAGGTAGAAAATTTTGAATAAATTTCGGAAACATTCAGGAAATTTGGGACACGTAAAAGAATTTTGGGAATATTTCAGGGATTTTTGGAAAGTTTCCGGAAATGTACCCCATTTGCGAACAACCCTAGTAAACTGTATGTTGCGATATATAAATCAATTATTTGTTTAAGCGGAAACGCGGCAACTTTAAAGTGGTGCAAGACGCTGAAAAACAAAGTATATTTTAAAATGCAATACTTAAGACGGGTTCGTTACCAAAAAATAAAAATAAATAATATTGCTGCTTTTATGGATGTAGACAAAGAATTTAAAGACTTTTCAAAGTCTTTTTTTTTTTAGCATACTATATTCATAGTCAAAAGATTACGGTTATTTAAATCAAAATAGCTTATGTATTTTGTATGTATTTCTGTCACCTAATAAAAATGTTAAAAATGTAACTGAAGCTTTTTCTCACAATCCAGACTTTCTCCTTACATGTGCAAGTTATAAAATTCGCAATTACAAATTAATTTTACATCTCACAATTACTCATTTGCAATTGTGATTCTAATTAATCTGAATTGGTGGAAATATATAAGTTCCTATATTGAGAAACCTGTTTGGAGACAATCATTATTCGATTTCATTTTTATGGCAACAGCATTTTGTGGAGCTGAAATCATAAACAAATGAGTTTCAATGTGCGAGCTTTTAAAAATGATATCGTTTTTGGCTCTATGTAAATGCAAATTTGTGAAAATGGCAATGTAATGGATTTCTTTTCAATGTGACATCGCCAACTACTGGCCTATTATACGTAATACAGTGTTTATAGTCATTTAGATGGATCTATGAGGACATGGTGGGATCATTTTGACAATGTTGTAGTCTGTACGCAAAATCTTAAAAAAACGCAATGGAAAAACCTTCCCGTTTTTAGTACATCGTTGTCATGCAAACATACCCTCAGTTTAGTAAAATTTACACACTTCAGCTTTAAAGACAGACACAATAACACGCAAAACATTCTATGGTTGCATTATATTTAAACATGAAATACACTGCACTTTACAATGATGTTGAGAAGAAAACGAATAAAGCACAAACTGAAAGTGCGTTGGAGAAAAGAGGAAAATCAAATTCAGAATGGACAAAACACACACACACACAAATCCATGATGGGTCAAACAACATAAACATGTCCAAACTTACCTTCAGCAAACACAAAAAGCGATCAAACAAACAGTATGTAGCTGAACGTTCTTCTCATCCAAACCAAGGCAAGCAATAAACCAAAAAGTGCAATTAAGAAAAGTATTTATGTTTATATTGAATCACAGATGAGAGGACTTCACTTATACATGTATACACACAAAGATAAATCGTGGTGAAAACATGGTACAGTGATGGTATCTGATCATGGTACAGTAATACTATGGTTTTTAATGATTATCATAGTAAATGTCCAAAAAATATGGTATTATCATGGTGCCATGTGCACAATAGTACTTCTATGTTACCTCTTTGTTAGCCTAACATCATTAAACATGATTATGTGATTAAGATCACTTAACTAACATGATAATTTACCAATCAAGTTAATGTGACTGAAAATAATTCAATATTATAAGTATCAGTATTACCATCACTTTTAGATGATAGTTTCTAGTGACCATTTGATGGTCAAGATCTGAAGTACAATCATAAGACAAAGGAGTATTTTTAAGCCTAATGACTCATTTTGATGATTTAGAAAAGAAACAGGCGTTATATAGAGACAATAAAATCAATAAATCTGTATAAATCTCCGTTTTACTAACAGATCATCCGACTGAACGTGAGAATGCGTCATTCATGAAAATCTGGACTTCCTGCACATGGTGTCAGGCCCATCAAACAACACACTGGATATTTATACAAATTAAACGTGTTTTCATTATGACAGTGACTGTAATAAAAGCATGAGCTTATTATTTTATTTTATCGATCACGTATTGATGAGTCTTATATTAATAAATAAACATACGAAACACGTCTAACCGGCTTTTGGGCGCGATAAACACCACGTACATTTACAGCACAATATTTTTTATTCATTTAAACCAAGAAAATACATAAGAGAGCACGAGCCACTGTAAACCACCTCATTTTTCTACACAAATACTCACTTTAAGGGCTTTAGTTGGCGTTGAATGAATCGCTGTTGCTGCTCGATGCGCGTTCACGGAACAGAAGGAGCGAGCGAGAGCCGCGCGAACCATTCCAGCTCAAGAGCGGGGGAGACCACTGCCTCAAAACCGCCAAAAAACACCAGATATTACCCTGAGGCGGCTTAATGTGTATTAAAGTCAGTTTATTAATTGTACACATGACGACAAAACACCCAGCTCTGCTACAGAAGTGTGTTTTAAGTAATATTTTGTCATCACATTTTTACATGGTTAATGGTACACTCCGTCAGTTTCCCAGCAAGGCTGCGCATATGACGTCATCAAAAATGATGGGAAGGCCCAGTTCTAGCGAAATTACTATAGACTTTACTGTTTTAATTCCAAATTAAAGACGTGTTTTATACAAACAAATATACGCTTGACTTCATTTTGTAGCTACATTTTAATGTTTTATATCCATGTATACAAAATTTTACATTCACAAAAATTTCTTTAAAACGTACTTAGATCTTGTTTTACATACATATATACACGTTATATAATAAAAATAAACATTTTCAACGTCAGTTTTATTTTTATTAATTTTTTTGTCATTTTGAGAGATGAAAACCTTATTGCTGCTGAAAATACTATGGAAGATGCACTTACTGTATTGTTGCAAAACAATGATTTTGTGGTTCTTTTACATTTTGTTACCTTGCAGTATGCACAGTCCGATTAAATGAAGCTTTAAACAATTACAAGCAAAAGTCAGAGCACACAAAACAAAGTGAATTCCTTAGAGATTCATTTATTATACACTTAATATGCTTTTTTTCACATCCTATAAATCTGTGTGGGCAAAATAAACACAGTTCATGTGCAGAAATTCACCATTTAAGAGTTGCTTTGGTTTCTGAATCCCAGTGGTTTGTCAAGTACTGTAAAAATCACACAGACATGTAATAGCTAACATGGGTTTCATTGTCTGTATGTACAGTATATAGTTCCCTTAGAATACACAAGAAATTCTCATTCATTTGTACTTTAAGAAGCACCTTTCAATCCGTTATCATTACATTCAGAAACACTGAGTACTGGATATGCTTGGAGCATAAAGTAAGACTTTAAGGTGTTAAGTGAATAGTCCCTCAGGTATCATAAAGTCTCTAAATGTGATTTAAACTCTACTTCTTTCCGAGTTCTCTGGCTCTTTCGGTCGCCGCCTCTACGGCTCCCATCGTAGCGGCTCTGAACCCTCCCTTCTCCAGCGCGTGGATCCCGTGAATCGTGGTTCCTCCCGGTGTGCAAACCTCGGCCTTCAGCTCCGCAGGGAACTTCCCGGAATCACGCAGTAACACACCAGCGCCCTGAAACACACCGGACATGGCAGATTTAAGGATATTCTGTCATGCTGCAGTTATAGTTGATTATGAGGTATAATGGTAAGCATTGGTATTCAGCCAGTTTTGTAAAAAGTTATCAAACAAACATTATTGCTTTATTTTCTCTTGAATTTATGGGAACCAATATTTCATCTTTATTACAACAAAATAACAAAAATCTGGGTTTTAAACTGTTGAAATGGTAACAATCATTTGGCTGCACAATCATAAACTAATTTAAAACAAAAAAAACCTAATCATCGATTAAACGCGAGCCAGTTGAAAATCAGTTAAAATGTGTGGTGATTCAAATTGGTTGCAATGCTAAACAATCATGATTCATCTAGGGGTAAGAGTTTAAATGAATGTATGTCTGAGGGGAACTCATTGTCTTTAGAAAGGTTTAGATGAAAAAACAAACTGCTCATGTTGCATTTATGCAGCATCTTTGTTTGGATCCCGATTAAAATGCAGTGGTCGCTTTTCATTTAAAATTGAAAGAGCAGAGAAAAAGCCTTATTATGTTCATAAGAAGAGATTTATTTTATTTGTGTTCTTTGACTTGGGGCTTCATTTTCACAAAGAAACAGCATTAAAAGGACACATTTAATTTATAATTTGTCTTAAATCTCATTTTATAAAAAAAAAAATAATAATAATTGTGAATCGAATTGTGAGTTGAGTGAATCGTTGCATCCTTAATCATGACATATTTAGTTCATGTGACAAAAAAAAAAAAATCTGGGTTTTAAACAAGTAACAACATTTTGGTAGCAAAAATTGTAAAATAAATGAATAAACACTGTAGACATCGTAACAAAACATTTGCTTGCAAAAATAAATATAAGAACTATATAAACTTCATATTTAAAAAAAATCTCATCATGATGCATTTTGTTTGTCAAGCTATGGCTGCCAACCAATATTTGACCAATTTACCAAAAATTGCAAAACAAATATGGTTTTAAACTGCCGACATGCATTGCAACAAAAATTTTGGTTGCAAAAAACAAAATAACAAATGATGGGAGTTGTAGACATGGTGACAAAAAAAATAAATTGTTGCAAAAATTTAATATTTCAGTTGACGCTAAAATGACGATCAGCATTTTCTGAAGGTTAAGTTTAAAGTGTAAAGTTTAAAAGTTAAAGTGTCCACTAAGTTTAAAATGTAATTTCTCATGTCTGCTTGTTTCGTGAGCAAACACTTACCAGTATTGTCTGTGCTGCGATGCGTCGAGCCAGAGCGCTGGGCATCCCCATTTTAACAGCACCGTCCGCCAATGCCTCCGCAAACACATACACCTACATTAAACAATACTACACTCATTTATAGTAAATACTATAGTGTTTTGAACCATGCTATAGTAAGTACTTGAATGAATTTGTTGTGATAATTCTATAGTTGCTGTGGTAATAGAACAATATAAACATATTACTTTACCGAATACTTTTTTACAACTACAGTTTTCTGTACTAAAAACTGAAGTATACAACAGTATTTATTACAGTTTATCAGTTCACTATAGTTTATGCTACAGTATGCTGTACACACACATATATAGAAGATATATGTATATATATATATATATATATATATATATATATATATATATATATATATATATATATATAAAAACTGTATTCGGAAAGTTTATTTTTGCATTGTGTTACATTATTACTCAATAGTTCTGTACTGTTAGATTTTATTTAAATGTTTTTATTTATTCGTTCATTTAGATTTATTTAGTTGAACAATGAATTTATTTACAGTTTTCATCTTAATTTTTTCAGACCTTAGTTTGAAAACCCCTGCTCATGGAAAGTAATTTTCTATACTTCATTCATGTAATTGGTGTGTAATTTGTATAGAAACTGTTGCCTTGTTCAAATAACCACACTTGTGTTTTTGGCCATTTGAGAGCGCGACAGGAAGTATGCGTGCAAGACTGTCCCAAGCGCAGTGCCCTAAATGCACACTAAATCCACATTAAGAAACACTATTCGAGGCTTAGTGTATCCCATCATGGATCATGTTCTAGAAATAAATCGTAAGATTTATTGCCGAGATCTCGCGAGCTTAAAATTGCTAAAAGCTAAAATTGTCATATAATAGGAACTACTGAACAGACATTTAGAAGTTGATTTTAAAATGCAAAGTATTAAAAATTAAAATAAAGCTAAGTAAACTCGTGTGTACCATCCAGTAACGAAAAGTTCGACACACACCTGTGGTCTTCATCCTCACTTGAATACAGGAAATACGTCATATATGTTGTCAGGTGCAAAGACTGCAAGTGTGGGTATTCGGACAAGGCATGTCACTCACGAATGCGACGCCGCTGCCACTCAAGCCCACGTGGGCGTCGATCCAGTGTTCAGGCCCCGCCTCCACCAACCCACAGGGGCCCAGCAGGGCCTTCAGCAGAGTCTCCTCCATCTGTCCAGCACACGAGCCGCAGGCGAGGAGCAGCGCCCCCTCCAGGAGCATGCAGGGAAGATTCGGCATTATACGAATCACACGCGTCCCAGCAGGCAACAGCTAAGAAAAAAGACAGTAATGGAATCTGATGTTTGACATAAAATACAAAAACAGAAATTTTTATTTATTTTATAAATATTTTATATATATATATATATATATATATATATAGGGCTTTTATGCCAATAATGGACAGGACAGTAGAGAGCTGACAGGAAAGCGCGCCGACCTTGAGAAGGAATCAAACTCTAGCCCAGAGAAAATTCTCCCATACTTTTGCTCATTATTATATAGTTTTAGACTCATGTAAGATAAAGAACGTTTAAAAAACATTCCCCTTACGTATTATTGTTCCTTTTTTTTAGGGGGAATTAATCAAAGAATAAAATTCCAGAAACGTTTTCAGAATGCTGCAGGATGATTATTTTTAACCCCCCCCCCCAAAAAAAAAAATTACTAGGAAAATACCCACATTTATATATAACCAACTAACCTGCGGATATAACGAAGTTAAGATGTTTTACTGCCTGTAAACTCTGAACATAATTTAATACAGCACTTAATAAAATCTAGAAGTTAGATCAAAACGCGTTATAACGTTAAGCCATATCAAACTTTTTTCGCTACAATATTAAGCCTGGGTTACGAGTAGCTAGAAAATCGCATAATTCATAAACTCACGGATTTGTTTTCGTCACATACTGCGCGCCTCACGAGCTTCTCAAGCACGCGCTTTCTGTCTTCCACAGAAAGCCGCGAACTCGACCAATTAAAAAAATAACGGTCATGTTGTTTCACTGGCTCACAGTTTAACATTCGTTTATCGATCTCTTTATTGAATAATTGCTTATAATTAGTATATATCTGAAAGCAAATATGATATCGGAGAGATCGCGTCCATGTTTAGCAAACATGATGCTAATCGAGAAGTTTTTGTTTACTGACTGAAACAAGGTAAGAAATGAATCCACTCAGGAATATTTGCTTTAAACCAAATAATGATTTAATATTATTATTTTATTACTGTCTATGAATAAATTCCACATTTTAAAAACCAGTCACTGTTATCTGATGCTGAAGAAAAATGTAAACTCTGGGTAAATTAATGAAAAAAAAATCTTATTCTGGCGAATCTTCCATATGATGGTGGATGTGTTCATCATTATATATAAATTAAACTATAAATAAAAACAAAACAGAATTGTTACAAGCCTGTATAATATAGTTTATATCTATAATATCTAAGAAACGAGATGAACTAATGATTAATGATAGGGGAACTTTAGTGTTAACGTTGGGAGAATGTAAGAATAAGATTCTACAAACCAAACAACAACAACAAAAACCTTACTTGGTTAAAATCAAACTTTCTGGGAATGTTCTGGGAAATCAGAATTGTCATCTAGTTAAACCCACACCTCCTCAAGTGTTTCTAGAGTGATTCCGGCTGCCATGGAAACGATGATGTGTTCCTGAGTGACATTCCCGGAGATTCCATTCAGCACCTTCGGGATGAGGTGAGGTTTGACGGCCAGGAAGACCAACCGAGAGCGATCGACAACCTCGTCATTGAAGTGAGTGACACAAACACCTCTCTCCTGTCAAAACATTCACACAAACCTGTCACGAGTTCATCTACACTGATCTCACTCTGGGAATAAAGGAGAAACTATTGCTATTTTTGGACCAAAATGTATTTTCGATGCTTCAAAAAATTCTAACTGAGCCTCTGATGTCACATGGACTACTTTGATGATGTTTTTCTTACCTTTCTGGACATGGACAGTAGACCGTACACACAGCTTCAATGGAGGGACTGAGAGCTCTCGGACTAAATCTAAAATATCTTAAACTGTGTTATGAAGATAAACGAAGGTCTTTGTCTGAACTAACCCTTTAAGAAGCAGGTGAATTCCATTAAGATACATTAGGGCCATGTTTGACATCACCCCAAAATCAAGAGAAAAAGAGCTCATTACTCCGTTTCTTTCTGTACTCCAGCAATGGAAACCCACCCATTAGGACCCAATGAATTATTTGATCATAATTTTTGATTTAACACCATTTTTAAATTGTTAATTTCTATATCTTATTATCACGTTAATGCAATGTAAAATAATGTGCATTTTTTTCCTTAAAATTCAATGAAAATATGCATTATTTATTTTTTTATTATTTATTTTAAATTACGATATTATAATAATGTTTATATAATAATATAACAATAATCGATTAATAATATTCACATATTATGTATATATATATATATATATATATATATATGTATATATATATATATATATATGTATATATATATATATATATATATATATATATATATATATATACACACACACACACATTAAATTTCTTGACTTTTTATGGAACTGCAGAGTTCAGTTTTTAATAAAGTCACATGTCGTACCTGAAAGCGAGGAAGGTTGTTCATGGATGGAGCGCTAATAATTATATTACTGGGTGGAACCTTCCCTATAACACAAAAACAGTACATGTCGGTAAAAAGCAGAGAAAATAATTTTATTATTAGTTTAATTAACATGCCTCCATTTGGTTTAATAAAGTTAACTCTTCAACTCTTCAAGATTAATTCACAATGCTTTTAGTGCCTGCATATTTAGTTTGATTTGTTATGTAAGTTCTTTCCATAATAAAGTATTTTATGCAACAAAAACACAACTACACACACATATATATATATATATTTAGATATTTATCTGTGTTGCTGACAGGATCTTGAATGTTGCCAGAATTCACTCTGACGTCATCCACAGTTAAAGTGACGTAATCGCAAACGCACCTGACGCGATGATGCCCTGCGCTATTCCAAACGCCATGTTTCCCGCTCCGATGAACCCGATCTTCAGCTGAGACACATCCTGAACTCAAAGCAAACATGACTTCACGTTAATAAAGATGTTATGTGATGCTGCTGACATCTGTTCAGCAAACAGTGTATAGTCACAGAGTAAACAGCAGCCACTCACAGACTGAAGCGCTGGAGAGTCGCTGGCTTTGACTGAACTCTCGGATAGATTCATTGTTCGTTTAATACAGATTCAGCAGCACCTTATTAATCAGATCAGAGTTCTGTCCGTAGACTGTCACATGGAGAACGTGTTCTTCTTTATATACATATACGAAACCTCAAGCAGATACACTGACACCTGCTGGACTGGAGCGGTAGCTTTAAAATCGTTTGAACACACTTAACTTCATTTATGTTTCTCATGGAATAAAACTGTTAGCTGTTAACTATAAGCTATAGCTTAACTAAGATAAACTTAGTTTTCTAGACACACGGTCCTAATATATATATATATATATATTTTGTTTTACAGTGGAATGATAAAATAATGTTAACTTTCTAATGTAATGTTAAAACAAATGCAGATTTGTTGATTATGTTCCAGTAAATTCTCACTACAATCATTCCCATACTTACATTTGTGTAATTGCAGACTTATAATAAAGACTTTACCATTAATTCTAAAATGTAGAAAATATTAATGAATTAAAAAGTAGTTGACTGGTAATGCAAATGGGGCAGTCAATAAAATGGCTCAATCATATTGTGTAAAATTATTCTGGCTTCAAATTCTGTCAATGAAGATACTGAAATAGCGCCACCAACTGGACTGAACCAATGGATTTTACACAGGACACTGTTTCTAAAAATTATGTTGAAATTAAATTCATTTAAAAATCAGATTTTGTTATAGTAGCCTAATGTTTAAAATTTAAAGTTAAGCTTCTCACCTCAAAGTCCAAAGGTGTCAAAAAAGTAGATACAGTTATTTAAAATAATTTATTATAGAGCTTAAAATAGACATATAACATGATTTGGAAACCCCATAATATTACAAAAGTTCTGCAAAAAGAATAGGACGTTAACACTAGTCATGGTATATATTCCAAAATGTTTTATTAAAACCTGAAATGAGAGCTAAATAATTGTACGCTTTTGAACATTACAGAATATTTAAACATTTGATAAAAAATGTCTCCCCACAGCCAATCAGATGTGTAGATCTTTATTTACGGGCGGAGTCATAATTGGCTGCAAACCAATCACAAGTCTCCTGGATGGCTGGAAAAAAATGAAAAACATCTGTTAAGAATCTTCTTTTTACTAATATTGGCAAAAACATAAATGCTGATTCTCTCTTGCTGATCACCTTGTTTGAACGGCGTGAACTTGAAGTCTGGCAGGTATTTGCGTAGTTTGGCGTTACTGGCGGTTTTCTTGATCTGACCGTCTGATTTACTAGTGTCATACTGAGAGCACTTAGTTAAGGTTCAGCTGTGAGAGCTTTATCAGGCATATAACATGCAAGATGAAATGAAAATGACATTGAAAATTTAAAGTCTTCCTTCAGAAATACAGTGATATTAAAAAAAAAAAAAAAAACACCCGTGCCTCGTTTTTGATTTTTAAAAGTGCAGTACGTGCTCTTGCTTTTCAATGAATCCTTTTGGAAAATTGGTCAGTTTTGATATTGTGAGCACCACAAATAAATAAATATATGGGAAACACATCCCACAGTCCAACTTCAGTCTACTCATCAACCTAACTTTAACTGTGTCTGCAGACGGCGCCATAACCAGACTGTTAAACAAACACAAGACTGGAAGTTAACTTAGAGGCAGGTGCGTGCGCGCCAGATGAACCTCCAGACAGTTTGTGTGTGAAAGGATACAATAACTTCCCCTTCGAACCCGAATCCTTCAACCACAGCATCCACAGCCTCCTTTACAGTCAACTCATCCTCCTCCCCGACTAGATAAAGAAACCAAGAAGAAGAGAAACATGATCAACCAATGAGCTCTGAGTCTCCACAAGCTCTGATGAAACACGTGTGATATCAAAGACGTCTGGAGAACCTGAGAGAATGATGGGCTCCACCTCGTCGTACTCCCTCAGAACCCACAGAAACAGACGAGCCAGATCCAGAGAATAGATGAACTGACGCAGAGCACGACCCGAACCCCAGACCTGCAGAGGTTTACCTTCCTCTATAACACAGACACACATCATTAACCCTGTGAACACGTGAGACGCTCTGAATGTGACTGAGTTAAACAGGTCTCACTCTTGGCCAGGTACGTCTTGTGGATCAGTCCTGGCATCACGTGACCGTCCTCAATGTTGTAGTTATCATGGGGTCCGAACATGTTGGTGGGGATGACGGCTGTGTATTTCAAACCGTACTGCTGAAATAACGCCCTAACAGACAAACACACACACCCCGTGAAATAACATGACATACTGAAACCCTATCGTAGCCCAGATAAATTGTATAGTTGAACTGCGAACTTCTGATTTGTTTCCTATATCCAATTTTTTTGGCTGTCCGTTTACACGTTCTTTCAATTGTGACCCATATCCGATTCATGTGTTTACATTTGCCATACCATCTGAAACATTGGTTTAATTTACATTCTCCACATGTGCTTCCTCTTTAGAATAATGTGACTTGTGCTGACAAAACGAGTCCCAATGAGCAATTAAAAAAATTAATTAATAAATTAAATTCTCCATTAAAAGACCTCCAAAATTATATATATATTTATTTTTTCGCCTGTAGCTCAAAATAGCCTTTGCGAATTTAAACTCATTTTACCAGCACGGGTCACATATGATGTTGTTAAACCACGGAGAAGTACCAAATTGTCACAGTTTTAATGACGTAAAGAACACAATGCCTCAGAAAATACGATCTCCCTGTTTACATGACACCTGTCACATTGGCACATATCTGATTTATATCTGATTTATTTCCACATACTGTATGAATGAGGCCTGAAACCGATCTTGAAATATCCGAATGCATGCTTCTTTTCGGAAAAAAACGCATACTAAATACACTCCACACTCTAAATTTAAATAATACATTAACATAGGTCATGCCTTTTGCTCTTACGTTAAAGATAAGGTTGATCCAGTGCAGAACGTTGTGATAAAGGCAGGATGTTCAATAAAACAAACCAATTATTCTACCACTTTTGTACATTCACAGAAACTTTTATGCACTGTGGGGAAAAAATCTACAGGCAAACAATGGTGGGAAACGCGTTCGATCATTTGAGTAATGAATATATTGTTTAAACTGCTGAGGCACATTCATGTTAGCACAACTGAGTTGCAAAAGTGAGACAAAACTGTTATTTAAACTGGTTGTGTGAATGTCCAATGTGAAACCTAGAAACCAGAATACCCAGTAACACGGGTAAATGTCAAGCTACACCCATGCAGACAAAACCCAAATGGTTCTAAAAAAAAAAGTAACATCTTTTTCCCTAAGCAAAATTTTATCATAGAAATGCAATCTGGACATGTTTTCATGAAATAGAACCAAGAACAGCTCATGATCAGTGAACTTTGACACCAAGAGAGCAGAACTGACCTGTTGTGGACGTCAATCATGCGTTTGGCGTAGGCATAACCATAATTAGACTCATGGGGGACACCGTTGTGCATCTGACACACAGAAAGACACAAAAAGAATTTTACACAATTCATGCAAATAGGCTCTTGAAACCAGTCAGACATCCACTAACTTCAATCTCTCCTATCATGCATTTTAAATCACCTGATCCATGGGATCTCATTTTTGATGATCAGTTTCTCTGTTGTTCAGGAATGATTGTATCAAAGGCTTGACATCGACTACTTTGCTCACCAGCCACTGTGACTAGTGGTTTTCCAAAGTTAATATCCACTTAGCATTTACACTGCCCACAATCTTGTTGTTGGGGATATTACGTTTTATATTATTAAAGGGGTCCTATTATGCTCTTTTACAAAGTCTTAATAATGTTTTGGGGGTGTACTAGAACAGGCTTTCATACAAGGTTGTTCGAAAAACATATTATTCTGACAAAAAAAAAAAAAGTCTTCTTTGTTGCCTTTTTCTCGATCACACTTTAGAGATCATCAGAAATCATAGATCACTTGAAAACTTAAAATCTCAAAATTCATCCTTTGAAACCCATTTTAAAATCAAACATTGCATTACCACGGAAATGGTACATCAAAGTCATGTTACAAAATGTTTTCATTTGGATCATGCACTTTAAGCATATGAGCTATCCACTGGTTCATATTTAAAACTGCGTGTTTGCGGTGTAGAAATATGGGTCGATTTTCGCACTGGTCTGAACAAAAACAGCAGTCTTGCTTATTGAAAATGCACATTTATTTTCTGCCAGTAGGTGCTACTTTTACTCCTTGTATCGTTTAAGGCATTTAAGACTTTTTATGGGCTGTTATATAACCCTACTATTTCCCCGCATTTGGTGGGTTCGGTGGGTGTCTGCCTCATAATCTCACTATAGTACTAGTTCCTATATAAAGGAACATCAAGCACATATACAAAAATGCCAGTGTGTGAGCACTTTACCATGGTCTCATCTAGAGGGTAAGTGGTATTATCTGGAAAAACACAAGTAGACAGGCAGGAAATGACCTTCACCACCCCGAACTCCTGAGACATTTGCAGCACATTGTCATTGATGTGTAAATTATTCCTCTGAAAACAACAAACAAACACAGCTAATGTAGAGTTTAATCATTCAACAGTGATATTTACAACCTTATGATACTCATGTTAATAATTACCCAGAAGTCAAGGTTCTGTCTCATGTTTTTATAGAGTCCTCCAACCATGGCGGCCAAATGAATGACGTGCGTTGGACGATGTTTCTGAAAGACTGCTCTCGTCTCTTCAGCGCTCCTAAAGCAGCATGTTTGTGGTAAATATATATGTTTTTTAAATACAGAGATAGTATTATATTAGCGCATTTTGGTTGATATTCATGGTGTCCCAAAATAGCACAGTTGAGTACACTCAGATGATCTTAAGTTATTCTTTAAAAGTACAACAGAATCATGTTAAGTACAAATTTATTACGCAAAAATAGAGCACTTGAAGTAAAGTAAGTGCCATTTAACAGGAATGTTTTTAAACACTAGTGAACCAATATAATAGAAGCATGAAAATGAAAAACGTTAAATAAAGGCCAATTCACACCACACGGTCAAACGCCAACAAACAACTTGGCTCACGTTGGCTGTTGGATTTAGAATTTTATGATACATATCTGTCATGTTCACACTGCCCCAACAAACTTTGAGTCACAGAGACACACCATGTCTACACTGGAACCACACAACCAGTGTAGACAGCATCACTGATTATAGTCAATAGAACCTCTACTGTATCCAGCTCGCATCCAGTGTTGATGGTGTAAATCTGATTGGGAAAGAAACTGATGATCCTGTAACCACAATCAAAATTGTACTGTTATTAATGTCTTTGCATGTTATTCTTTGCCTGAACAGATGGAGAATAAAGCGAAAGAGGGCATGGGTGATACACGCTTTAAGTGAAATATGTGCATCGTCATTGCAACGGTTACATCAGAGTTTGTTGGAAAATCATTTTACACTTCTCAGACTTTCCACGACTTAACAAACACATAATAAGCATGTGCAGTCCAACCAATGCTAACAAACCCTAATGGGGTAACACACCGGTTCAAAAAACTCCAACAGACTAGTTTGCTGGAGTTTGTTGGCATTTGTCTGTGCAGTGTGAATTGCCCTTAATTCTGAGAAACACAAATTCAGTCAAGTGAAAACTGTACGCACGTTATATATGCAATTATGTGATAGTTTAATGATTGTTTCTTACACAAGATTGGCATCTTTGGATGACAGGAATATCCATTCTTCTCCTTCTCTCCGTTCGCCCTCGTTCACCACCCGTTCTATCGCTCGCCCCACCAATCCACTGCCGCCCGTCACCAACACACGCATCGGCCCGACTGACACGTCCATCTGAGTAAATGTAAATTATCAAGTATTTATCAGTATATGGTGATGCTTTTCTAGTTGTAGTAGCACAGCAGTGTTTTTGAAAAGCTTTGTATATGTGATCTCAGAAACAGCTACCAGTACCAGCTCTTCTTTCTCTTCCTTCCTTCAGCTCACAATGTGAAACTGATAACAACCAGCTTAACCACGGACACGTCCTGTCAATATAAGAACACCTCATCTCTAAATTGCCAGCTTGAGCAATACGACCAAAAAACACAACAAATATGCAGACAAACACATACTGGATTCATACACTGTCATCTTCATCAATCAACACATGAGAAAAGTCAGACATCAATCGAAGCATGAGAAAAGTCAGACAAGGCCATCATGCATAAAACAAAATCACAGTGCAGACTCGCAGTAACACTCAATGAATTAACTTTATGAACTACTTTTGAGCTCGAATTAAGATAAAAGATCATTTTCATTGGTTCTGAATCGGGGATTCAGGGTGTATTAGTTTGGTAAAACTGTTTTAGAAATTGACAAAACCTTTACCTCCTCTCTGGTGTTTCTTTAGTGCAATTCCTTTTTTTCGCTCTCGAGTTCTGTACAAAAGGGAAAAAACGGCAGTACTAAATCGAGGCCATCCACTTCCTGGCTTGTCAGGAAGTCATTTGACAAACGGCTGACGTCAAGATTACATGTGAATATACGGAACAACGCAAGACGTCTTCCATAACATTTTATAGGTTGTCATAAGAAGGGGCTGGAAAGCACTAGATTCAAAATGCTTAACTCGTATATTGTAAGAGATGCATCCTCTGGTAATGTCTTTATCAGTTAACTGTGTTTACACAAGACTTTGTGGTTTCAGTTTTGGTCTTCTAAGCAGAACAAATTAAAGTTCTTTACTGGCAAGATTAGATTAGTTGATTAAAGTTTATGATCCAGTCTGTTTTTAGTTTTTAGTTAGTTAGTTAGTTTTTAGTTAGATAGATAGATAAGAACATTAAGATTTATGTATTTTGAATATTTATCTTGTGCTCACCAAGTATTTATTTGATCCAAAAGTACAGCAAAATCTGTAATATTGTGAAATATTTTTACTATTTAATATAACTGTTTTCAATTTGAATATATTTATAAATGTAATGTATTTCTGTGATTTCAAAGCTGAATTTTCAACATCATTACTCCCGTCATATGGTCTTCAGAAATCATTTAAATATTCTGAATTGCTGCTCAAAAAACATTATTATTATTATTATGTTGAAAACCGCTAAGTATAATTTTCAGGTTTCTTTGATGGATAGAAAGTTCAGAAGAACAGCATTTATCTGAAATATATATATTTTTTATAACATTATAAATGCCTTTATTGTAACTTTTGGTCAGTTTAAAGCATCCTTGCTAAATAAAAGTATTAATTTTTATCATTTCCCAAAACAAATGTATACTGACTCCAAGCTTTTGAATGGTATATGTATAATGTTACAAAAGCTTTTTATTTCAGATAAATGCAGATCTTTGGATCTTTCTATTGGAGATCTTACTGTTCAAAATGAATAAAATTTCAGGTGCGACAATATCTTTTTTTTTTTTTTAAATCTAGCTTTGTTTGCATTCGCTCACGGAAACTTATATGAACACACTTGACTTGACTAGGCCAAAAAAATCATGGGGGACGAATTTGTTTAATTAAAAAGTGTTTACGTATTGTACACTCATGGCTTCCACACATTATGATAGGTTTAGATGCCTGCTCCTGTCGGCCCACCGGCTGTTCCAGAATTTAGGAGCCAAATGTGAAAAAGCTCTACCTCCTTTAGTGGACTTTGCTATCATAGGTACTACCAAGACTCACAGGCTTTAACAAATCGTGAAATCAAATGTCTAGAGATTGGATTTGATATAATGTATTTATTAAATTTATTGATAGCTTACTGACTAATTTTGGAATGTCTTAAATTGCAGTTTAAGGTTAAAAAAATATTACTTTCCACATACTATACATTATTGTTTTTGTTTATTACTATGGTCCGCCTTTCAGAAATGCATGGATCTTTACAAAGCTCATCGCGCTCTGATTGAATAGGGAGCCAGTGCAGTGTTGACAGAACCGAACTAATATGGTCATACTTCCTGGTTCTTGCTGCATTTTAGACCAGCTGGAGTTCGTTTACTAAGCATGCAGAAACAACACCCAATAAAGCATTACAATAATCTAACCTTGAGGTCATGAATGCATGAACGAATGTTTCTGCATTTGACATTGAGAGCATAGGTCGTAATTGAGATTTAATTTTTTTAGATGGAAAATTTTGGTTTTACAAATGCTAGAAGCATGGCTTTCTAAGGAAAGATTGCTATCAAGTAACACACTCTCTTCGCCTAAATTCATTACTTCAAACTTATGTGCCTCTAGAAGCTTGTGTTCTGCAAGTGAACATTTCTTTAAATTGTTTATCCAAAAGAGGCACAAAATCACTTTCACAGACTTTTACATTAACTGTTCCCTCCTGGTGGAATGACCCGCCCAAATCAATCCCAGCATCTTCAAGAATTGGCTAAAACACATCTCTTCCACCTTCATTCGACCCTCTACTTGCACTCTGTTCATTTACTAACTGTTTGTTTGCATATCTTGCATATCATTGCTTTTATGTTGGTTTTGATTGCTTCTATTGCCCTCATTTGTAAGTCGCTTTGGATAAAATAGGCGTCTGCTAAATGAATAAATGTAAGACCATCTCTATTCAACAGGTCAGGTCTGCCCTAAATCTTTAAAAAGAGATCATCAGCATATACAGTAGAGTAACCAGTATTTCATTACCTTAATCTATGAATATGGGGGTGATTAGCATTTGTTTAAGGGAGAGTTCACCCAGCAATAAAAATGACCCCATGGTTTACTCACCCTCAAGCCATCCTCAGTGTAAATTACTTTCTTCTTTCAGATTAATATACAATCGGAGTTAAAATATCTAGGCTCTTCCAAGCTTTATAATGGCAGAGAATGGAGGTTGAGATTTTGAAACCAAATAAAGTGCAGCTATCCATCATAAAAAGTGCTCCACATGACTCCAGGAGGTTAATAAAGGCCTGAATTTGTGTTTTAAATATGGATATTTTTCTTACCCAAACATATTGATTCACTTCATAAGGCCCCCATTAACCCCCAAGAGCCATCTGGAGCACTTGTTTTATTGATGGATTTATGAACTTATTTTCTTTTTCTCTGCCATGATAATGCATGGAACAGTACGGGCATTTTTAAATATAATTGTGATTGTATTCATCTGAAAGAAGAAAGTCATACACAACTAGGATGGCTTTTTGGGTGAACTATCCCTTTAAGATTACAGAATATAGAAAATACTGAATTTTTAGCTTCTGGATTAAAAAAACGCTCAAATACAAAAAACATATTTGGTAAAAATGATTCAGCCTCTTTACTAGATCCCATTCATCCAGTGTCCATGTTGTTCCCAAAACTAGTTAACATTGCATTTTATTCTTCTATGAGCCACAAGGCAGAATTCAGGAAATTAAGTGATGGTTTAAAAAAAAGAAATAATAATTTGACTAGCCTGTTTCAATACTTAAGTCTTACTTTCAATAAATATTCAGCAAAATGTGATTATACCGAACAGAAGCTATGGAAATGTACTGTACAATAAATTATTACATTGTATGATTGATTAAATGATAAATTCCTAAATGACTATAAATAAAAAAAATAGAAAATCGTTCTCTTGAAGGTTTAAAACACACATTTAAAAATTCCTAGATCCTTCTGAGTGTAAAATTATTTTTACAATTTATTTTAGAGCTTCCCGTTGATTTATATTGGTATATCACACTTATCTTCACAACCTTGTTTTGTGTAAACCACAATATAACTGAAAAAATGAAACAAAAATTGCATTATGTGGGGACCCTTAAAACTTAAAAAAAAAAATTATACATGAAGAAAAAGCACATTAAACATCATTGTTTTAAATATGAGTGTATTGTAAAAACATACAGTAGCTACATGTCATTAGAAAATACACCAAGAGAATAGCCTGATTGACACACCAGTAAAAACAGAAGAAAATGTACATTACCAGTCATAGCACCATTCATAAGGTGTACCAAAGAGTCTCAAAAATGTTGTATGTCACAGTTTCCTACGTCATACACGTATAAACAACCCCGTCAATGCTTTCGTAGTGTTGAGAAATGCAGCCAGTCATAGATATATCTGTTGATTTCATGAACACAGTGGCCAATCAGAGGCGTTTAAGATGGAATTAGTGATTGCACATTGAGAAAAACATTAAAGTTGATCTTCAGTGGCGGTGTCCAACGATTTTGTCTTCCTTATATTTAAGGAAGTGTCTGATCAGACTTGGGTTTGGTTTTCCAGCATCGAACGGCGTTCAAACTCTTCACAGCCAATCAGATGTTAGATCTTTATTTACGGGCGGAGTCATAATTGGCCGCAAACCAATCACACGTCTCCTTGACGGCTGAAAAAAAGAAACGTTTCAATAGAAATTCTTGTTTTGGGGTTACAATACTATTGAAAACATGGCATAAATGCTGAAATCTCTTGCCAATCACCTTGTTTGAACGGTGTGAACTTGAAGTCTGGTAGGTATTTGCGTAGTTTGCCGTTATTGGCGGTTTTCTTGATCTGACCGTCTGATTTACTAGTGTCATACTGAGAGCGCTAAGTTAAGGTTCAGCTGTAACTCTGTGAACGAATGCTTTGAGGGTTAGTTCATTCATGGACTACTTTTATATTGCTTATTAAAGCTCAACAGCTTTTGAACAATCTGGAAATTCTACAAAATATCTTGTGTTGCACAGAAGAAAGACTTATCAACTGTAAAAATATCTGCAGACACAGTTTGTGTGTGAAAGGATACAATAACTTCCCCTTCGAACCCGAATCCTTCAACCACAGCATCCACAGCCTCCTTTACAGTCAACTCATCCTCCTCCCCGACTAGACGAAGAAACCAAGAAGAAGAGAAACATGATCAACCAATGAGCTCTGAGTCTCCACAAGCTCTGATGAAACACGTGTGATATCAAAGACGTCTGGAGAACCTGAGAGAATGATGGGCTCCACCTCGTCGTACTCCCTCAGAACCCACAGAAACAGACGAGCCAGATCCAGAGAATAGATGAACTGACGCAGAGCACGACCCGAACCCCAGACCTGCAGAGGTTTACCTTCCTCTACAACACAGACACACATCATTAACCCTGTGAACACGTGAGACGCTCTGAATGTGACTGAGTTAAACAGGTCTCACTCTTGGCCAGGTACGTCTTGTGGATCAGTCCTGGCATCACGTGACCGTCCTCAATGTTGTAGTTATCATGGGGTCCGAACATGTTGGTGGGGATGACGGCTGTGTATTTCAAACCGTACTGCTGAAATAACGCCCTAACAGACAAAACACACACAAGACAAGGTAAACAAACAAAATATTTATATTTCTAGTGTTTAAACATTTCAATTATCTATACTGTACAACCTTGTTAAACAACAAACAAACAATACACGTAATGCCACTTGTCTTATTGGTGGGTAGGGATGATGAGTAAAGACCAATCAGTGTCTGTTTTACAGCGCTAGCAAATCTATCACACCTACTGACCAGCAACAAAGCAGTAACCAGATGGTCAAGATCAAGACAAGACTGTTTGAACAGGTCGTTTGTATAATGAGAAACCTAGAAACCTGAATACCCAGTATCTGGCACCAACAGCCCGTGCAGACAAAAGCATGATGACAGAAGTAATCCAGACATGTTCTCATGAGAATCACCCCCCCACCCCCACCCCCACCCAAAAAAAAGAACAGCTTATAATCAGTGAACTTTGACACCAAGAAAGCAGGACTGACCTGTTGTGGACGTCAATCATGCGTTTGGCATACGCATAACCGTAATTCGACTCATGCGGGGGACCGCTGTGCATCTGACACACAGAAAGAGAGAGACACAAGTTTATTTTTTTAAACAATTCATGCAAACAGGCTCATGAAACCAATCACATCCACTAACTTCAATGTGTAATGTATTATAAATGTATCTCAAAGTTTCTGACTTTTTTACAGCTTGGTGTCAATTATATTAAGGAAATTTGAGATGAATGGATTTCTAAAGATCAAGGAACATGACTCATGGTGTGAGCACTTTGAGGGAACAGTAAACACATACTGTCTGGAACATCTGCCATTTAGTGTGTGTGTGTGTGTGTGTGTGTGTGTGTGCTTTACCACAGTCTCATCTATAGGGTAGGTGGTTTTATCTGGAAAAACACACGTAGACAGACAGGAAACGACCTTCACCACGCCGAACTCCTGAGACGTGTGCAGCACGTTGTCATTGATGTGCACATTATTCCTCTGAAAACAAGAAGCCTGTTTAATCAACATACAGTGCAATCATTTAACAGTGATATTTCCAACCTTGTTATTAAATGTTAATAATTACCCAGAAGTCCAGGTTCTGTCTCATGTTTCTGTAGAGACCTCCAACCATTGCGGCCAAATGAATGACGTGCGTCGGACGATGTCTCTCGAAGGCTGCTCTCGTCTCTTCAGCGCTCCTAAAGCAGCACGTTTAAATATATTTACCATGCATGTGTAAAATATATTATACATTATATATAAAGTGCATGTTCTACAATATGTTATGGCATATTTTAAAGGAAAGTTCACCCAAAAATGGGCATCCAAGATGTAGGTGACTTTGTTTCTTCAGTAGAACACAAACAGAGATTTTTAACTCAAACCATTGCAGTCTATCAGTCTTATAATGGCAGTCAATGGGCTCCAGTTCAGTTCTTGCACAGACCGATCATTTCTTGTCTTAAGACCTCAATGTATCGTCACGAGGCGCAGGGTTTCATTTGGTTTTGTTTGTGTATGTTTTTTACTCTCAAAACCGTGGAGCCCATTGACTGCCATTATAAGACTGATAGACTTCAATGGTTTGAGTTAGAAATCTCTGTTTGTGTTCTACTGAAGAAACAAAGTCACCTACATCTTGGATACCCTGGGTGTAAGCAGATAAACATCGAATTTTCACTTTTGGGGGAACTATCCCCTTAATGATTGAGTGTGATGAGCGTTTCTTACACAAGATTGGTCTCTTTGGACGACAGGAATATCCATGTTTCTCCTTCTCTCCCTCCGCCCTCCTCTTTCACCACCCGTTCTATCGCTCGCCCCACCAGCCCACTGCCGCCCGTCACCAACACACGCATTGGCCCGACTGACCCGTTCATCTGACAGAGAGAGAGAGAGATGGGGTTTTTGATGAAGACTTCAGGGGTTAAAATACATGTGAAAACAGCAACTGCTGTAATAATTACATTTACATTTACATTTATTCATTTAGCTGACGCTTTTATCCAAAGCGACTTACAATTGCTATATATGTCAGAGGTCGCACGCCTCTGGAGCAACTAGGGGTTAAGTGTCTTGCTCAGGGACACATTGGTGCCTCACAGTGGATTCGAACCTGGGTCTCTCACACCAAAGGCATAATAATCAATAATCAAGCATTTGTCTAAACAAATTTGCCTACTTTCTGACAATGTATATGATCAATGGTGCCAAACTCTGCCAAAAACTAACCTAATATATAAAGGTTTACAAGCAATTATTTGGTGCAATGGTATCAAACTCAACTCCTGGAGGGCCACAGCTCAGCACAGTTTAGAACCAGCCCAAATCAAACACACCTGATCCAGCTAATAAAGCTCTTCAGGATAACTAGAAACTTCAGAGTAGGTGTGATTTAGAGCTAAACCCTGCAAAGCTGTGGCCCTCCAGGTATCGAGTTTGAGACCTGATTTAGTCAAATCAATAATATACTAAAAACAAATAAGCAAATTACAAGAAATGGTGGCAAACAAACAAAAGAAACTGCATTGCGAACATGCTGCTCTCACTTTAAGACCCAATCATGGATCCAGTATTCAGATACAATTAACTAAGTGAGAAGCTGCTGTGTACAGTAATTTTACAACAGCTAATGGGTTGTTAAAGAACAAAATGTTGCTGTTGTAAAAATTATTAATCATAGTTTCATGAGACTTGTTATAAAACGGTTACTACAAAGACAGGTAAATAAACAGAGTAACAATATTAACATAGCTGAATCTTTTCCGTACCTCTCGAAAAGTAGCCTTTAGTTTCAGGTGTTTATTGGTGAAATATCCACTTGGTCCAGAGCTGCTGCTTCTCTGTGTTCTTCAGTAAAGCGTCTGTTTTACTGACAGAAGAAACCACTTCAAGAGAATGGACTCAGACCGATTTGCAAACCCGTTTGGCCAGTTTGGTGAAAAAGGACCGACTCAGACTAAACCAGCATAGCTTGTTTGGTTGACAGAAATTGAAAACTTTTACTGAGTTGAAACCTGATTGAAATTATTATAACTGTGACTTACATTTACTGTATGCGTTTAGCAGACGCTTTTATCCACAGTGACCTACAGCGCATTCACGCTATACATTTATTTATTTATTTACTGTATTTATTTTTACCAGTATGTGTCAATGTTTGGCAGAATGATTGCTTGGCCACACAGAAAGCATACTTGGCACAGAAATACTGATTTAACGATGTCACAGGTGTGTTTTTCCTCATTGTTTCAATTCATATGTATTCAGAGTGACCCTGGCTATCACTGTATTCATTTTGAAGGTATTTTACTGTAAAGTTTTGGAGAAAACTAAAAGCAAAATCACCCCAAACAGCAAAATGTGTCCTAGCACATGCACTGTGTCCCATTTTCCCACACTCATAAATGGGATCTTTTATAGGTTAGCTCATTCTTTCAATTCATATTCATTCAAAGTAACCCCGACTATCACCATCTTCATTTACAAGTCAATTTGGGAGAAAATTAAATATAAATTCATCGGAGTTGCTTTAGCACTTTTACATCATGTACCATATCCAAACACACATAAAAGTCTTTCTTTATAGGTGCTGTATGATTTTGGAGAAAATTTAAAGCAAAATCACTCCAAAAAATGAAGTGCATTCCACCAGTGGCACCATTACCCATTTTCAAACACCCATAAAAATATTTTCTTTGTAAGTTTTCTCGTTCTTTTAATTGATTACTATTCATGGTGATCCTGACTATTACTGTGTTAATTTTCAAATATTTTTACTGTAAAGTTTGCGAGAAAATTATTGGCAAATTCACCACAAGTATTCACCTTCGCACTATTACATCACGTCCCATTTTCAAACACTTATAAAATTATTTCCTTTATACAGTAGGTTTGCTCATTCTTTCATTGATTCCTGTTCACAGTGACCCTGACTATTACTGTATTCATTTTCATGTCATTTTACTTTACAGTTTTGAGAAAACGCAAACTTCAAAAATATTTTTATAGAGTGCATTGTTGCACTTCCCATTTTTCAACATAAAGTTTCAGTTTTTGAAAGAATTATTGTCCAAACGTACCCTGCTTATTACCATATGAAACTGACTCTTATTTTATGTATAGTATTGGACAAAATTGCTGCGAAATACTCTCCTTACGTCATACACTCAACCTTTTCTTACATTTCAATTATTAGTTTCAGTTTTAAGTTAAAATCTTAATTTTTTGCACCAATCACATTCACCTGATAACTATCACACACAGCACAATCATCACACACGCTTTATAAGCATTGGACTTCCTTTCACACACTGCCGAGTATTGTTCTGCACATTTCCCTCTCCTAGCTATAGCTGCGACTCCAAGCCATTCCGTGTTTGTTTTCATAGTCTTGTTTGGGTTCATAGTTCTCATAGTTTTGTTTCAGTTTCTAGATTTTCTAGTTTTCATAGTCTTGTTTCAGTTTCTAGTTTTCATAGTCTCATCTTAGTTTCTAGTTTTCATAGTTTAGTCTTTTTCTTGCCTTGTTTCTCGTGTTTTGACGCTTTGCTCTGGATTCTGTATTACCTCTCTTGCTCAGCCCTCTGGATACTGTTCGTTCATCGAAGACCCACGCTTGCCCTAGGAATATTCTCTATCTATATACCTCTTTGCCAGTGTTTGACCCATGCCTGTTATGGCCAATAAAAGCTTGCATATGGATCCGCACGTCTCATCATCGGCTGCCCCGTTGTAGTAAGACAGTTGACAACACAAAGTAAAAAAGGAGTAAAATAGTATCGGTGCAGTTGTTTGAAAATGATCACTTTTATTTTAAATTTACTTAACTTTATCGTATTCTATGTACTTTAATAAATATTATACGTTTTATATAAAAACATGTTTTTATATATATTATACATTTATTTTATTTATTTTTTATTTGCCTTATTTCAGAAAACAACTTTGTGCATCTTAAGGAATTACAGCACTTTGTCTACTGTGGCTTCAACACCTGTGAACATTTATTGACTCTCTTCTGCACACTGATGCATACACCTAAAATCTTTTTCTCATATTAGGATTTTTTTTAATTGCATAACAAATTACATATTTCCATTTTTATCTGTGAAATAACACAGGTTACAGAATCCCTATCGCAACTTACTTCTGTATTTCAGTCTTAATACTCTTGTTTAAATTCCATTAGGTTGTATTGCAGTCGATCAATCAATAGCCTACTGTTATTCTAAGGTGCCATTGAGTATTTGTAAGGTGGCTATTAAATTGTATTATTATTATTATAATGTAATTATTATAGGAGTAAGCTGCAGCAGAGGCTGTGGAAGAATGACACCGAGGCATGAGTACATATCGGTTACAAGCTTTCTGTACAATAAAACAACAAACCAATAACAAACAAATAAAAATAAAGGAAAGGAAATCTACAAGAAAAATTCCCCATCAAAACATGAACATGACTGTTTTCTACAATTCACACTGAAACAATAATACAATAATCTCTATAATATTAATAGCAAAAATGTTTGTTATATAATACTATGAAATGTGTTTTTAATCTCAAAAGACAAGGTATATGTTTCAAATTAGGGCATTTAACAGGATGCAAGAGCTAAATGAGTTAAGCCAGGTATTATTTTAAATGTCATCAAATAGAAATTTACTGACTTCTTTTTGTGCTCTTTATTTTCTTATGTTTATTCAAATTAATACAGTAATAATAGTCAGGCTGACTGTGAACAGGAATCAATTGAAAGAATAATCACACACCTATAAAGGAAAGATTATTATGAGTGTTTGAAAATAGGACAGAGCGCAAAAATGCTTATGCACTCAGATGCTTGGGGTGAATTTGCCTTAAATTTTCTCCAAAACCATACAGTAAAATTACTTGAAAATGAAAACAGCTGTGGTCAGGGACACTGTGAACAGGAATCAAATGAAAGAATGAGCAAACCTAATTAGGAAATATTTTTATGAGTGTTTGAATATGGAAGTGCAAAGGTGCACATAGATGCTTGGGGTGAATTTGCCTTGAATTTTCTATAAGAAAATTATTTCTCCTGAATATATTTGAAAATTAACATAGTAATAGTCATGATCACGGTGAAAAGTAATCAAATGAAAAAATGAGCTAGTCTACAAAGGAAAGACTAGTGAATTTGCAATTTTCTTCAAAAATAATTAATATAGTAATAGTCAGACTGTTAACAAGAATCAATAAAAAGAAATACCTAATCTGTAATGAAAATATTTTTTGGAAAGTTTGAAAATGGGACATGATGTAAAAGTGTTTATTGACTTGGGGTGAATTTGCCTTTAATTTTCTCCAAAATCATACAGTAAATATTTAAAGTGAAAGTGATAATCTGGGTCAGTCTGAATACATACGAATTGAAAGAATGAGCTAACCTATAAAGGAACCCTTTTTATGAGTGTTGGAATATATCTCACACACACACACACACATATATATATATATATATATACATACAGTGCAGACCAAAAGTTTGGAAACATTACTATTTTTAATGTTTTTCAAGGAAGTTTCTTCTGCTCATCAAGCCTGCATTTATTTGGTCAAAAATACAGAAAAAACTGTAATATTGTGAAATATTATTACAACTTAAAATAATGGTTTTCTATTGGAATATACTTAAAAAAAAATAATGTATTCCTGTGATGCAAAGCTGAGTTTTCAGCATCATTCCTCCAGCCTTCAGTGTCACATGTAACATCAGTCTATCACATGATCATTTAGAAATCATTCTAATATTCTGATTTATTATGAGTGTTGGAAACAGTTCTGCTGTCTCATATATTTGATCAATAAAAGGTTAAAAACAACTGCATTTATTCAAAATAAATAAAAAATTCTAATAATATATATTCTAATAATATATTTTCTTGACTATCACTTTTTATCAATTTAACACATTCTTGCTGAATAAAAGTATTGATTTTATTAAAAAAAAAAAGAAGAAAAAATTACTGACCCCAAATTACTGACCAGTAGTGTATATTGTTATTACAAAATATTTATATTTTAAAAACACAGCTTCTTTTTTTTTTTTACTTTTTATTCATCAAAGTATCCTAAAGAAGTATCACAAACTGAAAAAATATTAAGCAGCAGAACTGTTTCCAACTTTGATAATGAATCATCATATTAGAATAATCTCTAAAGGATCATGTGATAATGATCCTAAAAATTCAGGTTTGCATCACAGAAATAAATGATCATTTAAAGTATAATAAATTTAAAAACAATTATTTTAAATTGTAATAATATTTCACAATATTACATTTTTTTCTGTATTTTTGATCAAATAAATGCAGACTTGATGAGCAGAAGAAACTTCTTTCAAAAACATTAAAAATAGTAATGCTAGTAATATATATATATATACAAAAAAAACAATGAATGAACAACATTAATAAACGATTTATAATAATGTACAATACAGACATTTATCTACAAAAATAATGTATTTAAAAACTAAAAAATTAATTAAAGTCAAAATAAGCAAAAGTATAAAGGAAACGTTAAGTACACGATTGCACAACTAAAAAAAAAGTGCTTCTGCTTGACCGCAGTTAAACACGTCCCCTGGGGACACATGCATCTCACTCGGAAACGCCCAGTGAATTTCCGTTCAAAACAAAACCATACAAATAAGTTTTGGAAACGTACCGTGATCGTGTAGTTCCACAGTACTGACAAAGATCATATCATCGTACAATAGCACAATTTCTCTAAAAGTTTGTATGATATCAGTAAAAGCAGCTCTTCTTACTTTTCCTCGCACTGAAAACAGACTGAACATGTAAATCCAGTTTAACTCTGACACACCCTGTAAGTCAACACCCGAACACATCACCGATGGCTATCAACTTATGCATGTATGCCAAAAAATAAATAAAACACTAGGGGGGATTTATACATAACATTCACAATAGTTATTTATTTGCATATCAATCGCAGACTGTAGTGATACTACTTCACCCAAAAAAATCGCTTTTAAATTAAAAATAAAAAATTATAATAATTCGCTGGCCCTGTTGTTGTTATAATTCTTTATGCGCTTTCTTCTTTATTCGCACCATAAAACTGAGCCTTTTTTATAAACGCAAAATGATCACAGCACGCGACACGTGCATCTGGAGCTAAACAAATGGGGTTGGTGAAAATGAAACCGAAATTAAGTGTATAATCTAAAGAAAATCCCGAGTTTGACCGTTGGTTTCGAAGCGTTATTGACACACTATTAGTGCCAAATTCAGCACGACTCGCCCAGACAAAGATGAAAACACCACATGAAATATAACGCATAGAAATCTAGTACAAGGAATGAACTTGTTATAAACGCTTAAAGCACAAGATTAAATATTGTATGCGAACAGCAGCAACTAGTAGGGTCTAAACGGAACGATCGGTCACAGTAGATGAATACTCGTGTTTTTGATATTTATTAGTATTTGATGAATCCAGTAAGTTACCTGTTCCCCGGTGTGTGGTCTCTGGCTCGAGCCTGTTGCTTCCTCTCGCGAGCTCTGTAGAAACAAGAACAACTTTTCCTTCAGGATCACAATGCTCTCAGCTGAATGGTTAATGGATACACACGCCTACATTTCAGGTGTCTTAGCATAGATTCACCTGGAGGGCAAAGGAAGGAACATCCGGGTAATATTTCACCTCGAAATTAGAATACAAAACATGTAGCCTACAGTAAAATAATCCTTAAAGCACATATTTCAATTACAATTAAGTCAGTAAAAACAAATACTAGCATTATGCAATTTACAGTTCATTTTTGCTCTCTGGAAAGAGAATACACATTTTGCTTTTTTTTTTTTCTGTAGGTTTTGTAAATCTGCAATCAAATCAAGCCCTGAACACAATTCTCCAAGCAACTTATATGCATTATTTCTTCTATCATTTAGTAGGCTATACGATTAATAACCTTGTTTTCTTTGTGTGGCCTAACTATAATTTTTACTTTTTTTTAAATTGACATAGAATCAGGAAGAATGCATTACAAATCAAATGAAATCAGTAGAATTAACTAAATTCATCTTGGCACTACAGAGACGACACAGAAGAACACAAAGGTAGCATTTAGATATATTTACAGACTGTTTGACGAGGCATAGGAGGTGGCATGAATGCAATTAAATCCTTTTCGATAATGCTATGAAATTAATGCTTTGAATAAATGAAATAAAATATTAAATTATTTAAATAAAAACTAAAACCGCCAGTAGGTGGCGGCAAAACAGTCTTTGTCACTGAATCATTCATTCAACTGATTTGTTCAAACAGCCGATTCATTCCGGAATGAAGCAAGTATGAGCGATTGAATCATGGACTCATTCATTCAGAAACAAAACACTTGTGGCTCAGGTGTGACTTGCAAAATTTGGACAACAGTGTTGCAACATCGCTAAAATAACTGTAAAAAGCTGTTTTACTGTGAATATAGAACAGCTACGTGTTTTACATTGCTTTAAAAAATGAGTTTGAATTACCATTTTTGAGCGGAAACATGTTCAGTGCTCCAAACTATTACAGTGGACAGAAACAGAGGAAACTAACAGGAAGATCATTTATTTTGCATTTCAAGTTTTATATTACACACAACATTGTTAATGTAAAGGGGATGGTGGTTTTACAGAGGAGATGCTTTTTGTCATTTTTTTTTCAACAAGGGGGATGCCATCCCCCTGCAATTCGAGCCCTGGTCTTGACCATATAATACTGAGGCTTCAGGTTTCTGTGTGATTCAGGAAACCATAGTCCAAAACTCCTTCATATAGCAAAGCATCGTTTACAATACAAGCATAGGCCACTATTAAACTATACAGTACATATCGTTAGAAAATAAACCCAGACAGATCAGTAAAACTGAGAAAGTGTACAATACAGAGTTCGAAATAAAATCAGACATGTGATCATTCATCTAGGTCATCCATAATATATTGTGACTATTTTATTATGATGTTTAATAAACGCAGCTCTCTTTACTTCTGTTGTCGTTTTCAAAGCGTGGCCAGGTCCAACATATAAAATCATTCCAGTGTGTTCTTATTTTATTAAAACGCACCTCTAAATGAACATGACTTTGGGTCTTGGCAGACGTATTTTCATTTAAACGCAACAGAATTTAAACGACATTCAATGTGGGCTATCCACAAGCAGAATAGCACCAATCACGTGATCCACGAAGAAAAGCGAAAGCTTTCCTAATTTCACTTCTCTCTGCACTGCATCTGTCTCTTCTGAAGAAAGGTCAGGCTAAGAAAGCTCTGAATCAAATGAACCAGTTACTCCATAAAATGTGTCAAGGCGGAGTCGAAGCGCTATAGACTGGCGCCATCTACTGGTCAAACGGTGTAAGTGCTAATAAAAAACAGCCACAATATGCAAATGTTTGCATTAAAGTGTGCGATGAACAAATAATTAAATACCATTAAATTTGAAAATTCTGTAAAATATTATGGGATATTATGCTTTCAACACTAGCCTTTCTGAAATCACCTACCCTGCCTTAAAATATCATTCTCTTTTATTGCATTATATACGCATAAATTATTTGAATTGCAGACATGCCAATCTTGGGACATTTTTGTGAGTACCATCAGCGTTTTACTGTTTACCATAACTGTTTAGTTAATTTTAGCTATTTCGTTTTATATATCCAGTACACTTCTGTATAGGGCTGGGTCACATGAGCAAAAATTCATATCTTTTTTATATTTTGGCTGATTTGCAGTATACGGTAGCCTAGAAATCTTGGTGTTTTGTTTTTGGATTAAACAAATAAAGTGAATAAGCATGTATGAGCAAAAAAGGGTTAAAATCACATTACGTTGTAACATTGCAATCAAAAAAAAAATTTTTTAAAGCAGAAAAAAATTAAGTTACTAACCTAAAAATGAAAATAATAAAATGCAAATACTAATTAAGTAAAAAGGACATTTTGATTACCCCATTACACTTTACAGTTAGTGCTATCACACAAATACACTTATACAAATTATACATATCCAATATTTCCAACAAATATTTCAGCAAAAAGTTATTGCTCTATTTGGCACTCGTCCTGAAAGAAGTCTGTGGAGTTCAGTGGAGAATGTCTAAAAACATTTTTTTCTGTTGCTTGTTTTGAATACTGCACATGGACAGAGACGTCACTCGATTTCTGCACAGTTTACAGTGACAAATCGTACCAGTGTACTTTCAGGTCAAAATGCATACAGATTGGCAGGTCTGCAATGGAATAAAGTTAATTACAATTGAACCTACATCATAAAACTGACCCAAAGTCAACTATTAGAAACTCCTTCATTGGTTCACGAGATCACAATCTAGCAGCATATTTTGTATCGTTTCAAAACCAAAAAAAAAAAAAGTATGACTGGAAACATTTGCTGACACCACGTGACTTGGTGAGTTTGATTCAAGCCTCACAAAGCAGTGTTTTTCTGACAACAGATTTATATAGTCTAGCTGCAAACAAGTACCGCGTCGGGAATACATGATATATTTATAGATTTAATATAACTGCACTACTTTCTCACAACCATGCATTAATTATAAAAACCATTAAAAAAAAAATAGTACACAGTTTCAAATACTCACCAACGTGGGTTTTTACTTTCTTTAGGCTAGTGTTAATCTTAAACCTTGGTTGAGATACTAAGGCTGTCCCGCACACAGCCGCTAGAGGGCGACGTACGCTCGTGCTGTCTGAAGCGGTTCATGCATTCATTATTAATGCATCTAAAAACCCAGCATTCTGCAGTTTTAGTAACTGCATCCCAGGAAAATGAACATATTTGAAGAAAACCCTTAAATAAGCATGAAAAGACGGGTTAACCGGCAGTGTTCCATGAGTTTGTCTTTGTAAAAATGATTAAGTTTGATCAGTCCTTGTTTGCTTTTCAGCATTGAACAGTCAGCCAATCAGATGTGGAGCTCTTCATTTACGGGCGGAGTCATAATTTGCCACAAACCAATCACACGTCTCCTTGATGGCTGAGGGGGAAAAAAAGCAAAGCTATAAAGATTCTTTTTTATATATATACCACTATTGTAAAAATTTAGTAATTGAATGTGTGTGAGAATTTCACCAGCTCTGAACGGCGTGAACTCGAAGTCTGGCAGGTATTTGCGTAGTTTGGCGTTACTGGCCGTTTTCTTGAACTGACCGTCTGCTTTACTAGTGTCAAACTGAGAGAGCTTAGTTTAGGGTCAACCAGTATAGAGAGTTAATTCATCCCCAACAGGAAAATTCTGTCATTGAAGGTCTCCTGTTATGATGCTTATTCTGATTGTTTATGTGTGAAAAGGATACGATCACATCACCTTCAAAGCCCAAAGCTTCAACCACAGCCTGCGCAGCAAACTTTATGGACACCTCATCTTCCTCTCCAACTAGAGATAAACAAATAAAGACAACGAGAAACAATTAAAGCATCTCACTTTTAAGTAACTGCACAATTAAAGACATTTTATTCTATACATGCAATATCGGTTTATATCAATATATATACAAAAATTCTACTGACATGACATGTGTTTAAAGAAATGTAATACTAAAGTACAAGTTTAAATGCTAGATATGGTTCATTGTCTAACCTAAATAATGAAATACTAATAGTATCCAGAAATACAGATTGTCTGCATAATGTAGGACTTTTAATTATTTTAAAAAGACTGGATTGCGCCAGGACTTTTATTTTGAAGTGCGTATGCTTACCACATCCAGCTATTCATTTAAAAAGAAGATGGAACTAAAACAAGAACTCTTACCTTCATCTAAAAACATTTTATCTTCCAACATTTGTTTGATTAAATCATTGCCTTTTGAAATGTTATGATCTACCACAGAATTAGTTTCCATGACGGAATACAATAAATTCAAATTATTTTATCTTAGAATTCTAAGTTTAAATGTTGCAACTTTTTTTCCCGCTCTGGATTCTCAGCTTACATCTCATAAATGGTGAGTGTTTTTCTCAGAATTCTGAGTTTATGATGTGGCAGTTTTCTATTTCAGTGAAGGTCTGACACAAAAGCCTTCTGAAAATGCATTGTGACAAATGAAAGAACACACTTTTTTTGTTGTTGAGTTTTTAACCCTAAAAAAAACCAGGATGCTTCTCTTTCATCCAATCATAAGGCATATTCAACATGTGCACATTTTACATGTCTCCTCCATGCATTTTCTTAGAAGTGAGCACTTCTTGTCTTTCTCACTACAAACACACACACACACATACATTTCCTGTTGGTCTTTTAGCACATCAAAATAACTCAAGCATACTGATGAAGCAGTCAGACCGTCTGAACAACACTCTCTAGTAAAGCAAATAACACTGATAATAATACAATTTCCCTTACAGTTTACATCTCATAATTTAGACTTTTTCCTCAAAGTTCTGAATATACATATTTCAATTGTTTGTTTTGTTTCTCCTAAATAAAATATGAAGACAGGGAAACGTTTATTTTGAAAGATGAAGCTTGTGATTATGGAAAGGGGCGTGGCATTTCCTACGAGTGCTTGCGGTGTTCGGCCAATCACAATGCACTGGCTCGGTTGGCCAATCAGAGCAGACTGCACTTGTCAGAAAATGATGTGTTTGAGAGAGGCGGGGCTTAGAGGACCTACAATAATGTACAGTTTTTGAAAAATAATGTGTTTTTTGAACATTAAAGCATGTCAACATATTCTGTTACACCAAATAATGATCTTATTAAGTACCTGAGAGAATGATGGGCTCCACCTCGTCGTACTCCCTCAGAACCCACAGAAACAGACGAGCCAGATCCAGAGAATAGATGAACTGACGCAGAGCACGACCCGAACCCCAGACCTGCAGAGGTTTACCTTCCTCTACAACACAGACACACATCATTAACCCTGTGAACACGTGAGACGCTCTGAATGTGACTGAGTTAAACAGGTCTCACTCTTGGCCAGGTACGTCTTGTGGATCAGTCCTGGCAGGACATGGCCGTTCTCAATGTTGAAGTTATCGTGGGGTCCGAATACATTCGTGGGGATGACGGCTGTGTATCGCAGACCGTACTGTTGAAATAACGCCCTAATAGAAAAACACACAGGTTTCTAAACTTATGAAACATATAAACAAACACTTCCCCTATAGTTGATATATTAATAAATATATAGTTTTCATGGCAATTATGCACACTCATCACAAAATCTCATTGCTATAGTCAAATAAGTTATCAAATAATTATATGCATTAAAAAAATAAAACTATTTAAAGTGCAAAATATTATTTATAGTGCTGTCAGATTATTAATAGCGATTAATCACATTCAAAATAAATTTTAGTTAACATTATGTGTGTATGCACGGTGTTTATTTATTATGTATACATAAACACACACATAAACAGTATATATTTTGAAAATAAATTTCCATATGTTTAAATAAATATAATTAATATATAAACAACAGGTTTTTTTTAGATGTGTTTGTATTTATATAGACATACACGCTACACACTCAGATTATGTTAACATAATTTAACTTATTTTGGATGTGATTAATCATTTGACATCGTTGTTTATTATGTTGCATTTGGTGTATTATGATTTAAACAATTATTTCAGTATTTTTCCAGTATCAAGACAATGAGGGTCAGAATGTTCTTGATATTTACATGCGTCAGGTTCATCTGCAATAAAATCATACTTCATACGAGTCTATCAGTAATATGACTTCTGCATTTCGGCCAAAAGAAGGAAGGAAGTGGTGTGTGGCCAAATATGGTGTTCCATACTTGGAATTATTATATATTATAAAACTGAGAGTTCCTTGATTCTGATTGGCCGAGCCGCTTTCAAAGCCGTTGTAAATCACTCTACAAACATCCACCTTTGTTTACTTTTGTGTGTTGCTTGGCAACCACTTTGTCGGAATCACAACTGTTTGTGAGGAACTACATTATTTGGAGGAAGAATACTGTTTTTATTAATATCATTACACTTTATTTGCTCTGTTTTATTCTGTGAAACCTTATGTATATGGAATAACAGTTTTATAAGAGCCCAGTGAAGCCGTGGTTTACAGTGAATTTATAACAGCTAAGTAGCTTCACATTGTGCCAAACAACAGCCCTTCTGTTCAAATCAGGGGCTAAATTCAGAGAAAATGAACATTTATATCTATATTATGACCATTTTTGATGCATCTCAGGAAATAATTAAAAAATGCATTTCATAAAGCCTTTTAATGAAATTCACCATTGAGAACAATAAGATTCATGTAAATAAAAAAGTACTGCGTTAATTAAAATATTAATTGAAAATGTGTTTAAAACCCACGATTGGCTGATGAGAAAAATTGGACCTCTTTTGAAATGTGATCCAGACATGCTTTAACGGGATACACCAAGAAAAAATAAAAAAAGCTCATGACCTATGAACTCTGACCTGTTCTGGACATCAATCATGCGTTTGGCGTAAGCATAACCAAAATTAGTCTCATGAGGAGGACCGCTGTGTATCTGAAACAGAGCGAGAAGCAAACACGGCTCATTATCAACTGAAACTGATCTTGATCAAATAAACTGATTGTGTTTTGAAAGTCACAGTCTCTTTTTACAAGAGAATGAGTCGTAAACGAGGAAAAATTGCCCTTAAAAGAATGCTACAGTGTGTGTGTGTGTGTGTGTGTGTATCTACCATGGTCTCATCTATAGGGTAGGTGGTTTTATCAGGAAAGATACAGGTGGAAAGGCAAGAAACGACCTTCACCACGTCGAGCTCATGAGCCGCCTGCAGCACGTTGTCATTAATAAACACATTATTCCTCTGAAAACAAACAAATGTGGTTAATACACAGTTTAATTACTCAACACGAATTTATGTCCAACATTTTATATTCCCATTGTTAATAATCACCCAGAAGTCCAGGTTCTGTCTCATGTTTCTGAAGAGTCCTCCCACCATCGCCGCCAAATGAATGACGTGCGTCGGACGATGTTTCTGAAAGACTGCTCTCGTCTCTTCAGCGCTCCTAAAGCGGCAAATGGACAACAGGCGATAAAATAAAAGATTTCTGCCATCCCAAGAAACAGATATTCAGTCAAGTGTGTTCATGTGTGTTTCTTTCTAATAACTTCATTAATAACTGCATTAGAATGTGTTGATGAAATTTGAAATGTAGTGTTTTAAAAAGTTTGCAGCTTCAGATGTTCTGGCGTTCATTTACATTGTTTCTAGATTATTGTGATGAGTGATCAGATGCATTTTAAATAACTGCTAAAAGCCTAGTTGGCCAACGGTTCGACTGCAGTGAAGAAGTCTTGAGACCATCCATGTGTGGCGTTGCTTTTCTCTAATAATTCTGCTCAAAAACACTAAAGAATGGTATCAAAACGTCCTGCAAGAGCAACTTCTTCCATCGATCCATGGCCAGGCAACTAACCAGATCTCAATCCCAGAGAGAACCTGTGGTCAGTCCTCAAAAGATGAGTGGACATTGGACAAGCCCACAAATTGTGTCAACAATGTAAAATTAAGGCAAGAATGGATCGCCATCAGTCAGGATTTGGTCCAGAAGCTAATATCCAGCATGCATGAGTGAACTGCAGAAGCGTCCAGCCCCCTACACTATAAATAGACCCTGAAGCCAGTCACTTGTTCACAGAATTAGTATTTTCTATACAGTGACTGTAGTTGACAAGGAAGGATTTAGACAAAATATGGTTTTTATTATTACTTTGTAATTGAAATTAAAATAACAGAATTTAATTTTTACTATTGTGGCAGTATAACTATCATCCATCCATGTTAGATATACATTCTGGGTAGCTAAAAACCTAAATATGTATTGATGATCACCTTTAAAGGTCTTAAAGTCACAGAACTACAGTGAACTATCGTTCTTGGTGTCAACAGTTCATTGTTGCAAATACTTACATGAGACGCACTTGTAAAATGTAAAGTGCATGGTTTTTAATATGTGGTTTACAGTTTAATGATGGTGTTGTATAACTGTGACGTCTGATGAGTGTTTGACCAGGAGCTCTTACATAAGATTGGCATCTTTGGATGACAGGAATATCCATGTTTCTTCTTCTCTCCCTCCGCTCTCCTCTTTCACCACCCGCTCTATCGCTCGCCCCACCAGCCCACTGCCGCCCGTCACCAACACACGCATCGGCCCGACCGACCCGTTCATCTTACAGAGAGAGAGAGAGAGAGAGAGAGAGAGAGAGAGAGAAAAGGTGTGATGAGCAGTGTTGGGGGTAATGCATTACAAGTAACGCAAGTTATGTAATCGGATTACTTTTTAAAGTAACTAGTAAAGTAATGCATTACTTTTTTATATATTGAGTTTAATATCTGACTTTTTTCAAATAAGAAACTCATTGCAAACTCAGAGGCATTGCATGCGCTGTGTGAACATGATCTTAGAATAAATGTCAACATGCATTTATTAATCTCGCCCACACAAAAACAGATTCAGTATTCCTGAAAATTAATATAAACAGCCAAATGCAAACTTGGTGGTAGAGCATTGCATTAGCAGTGCAAGGTTGTGGGTTCGATTCCCAAGGAACACATTGTTAGTTAAAAAATGTTAGCCTGAATGCCATGTAAGTTGCTTTGGATAAAAGCGTCTACAAAATGCGTAAATACATAAATTATATTAAATAAAAACAAGGTAATTGCAACTTTTAATCTCACAATTCAGAGATATAAACATTTATACATTCATATCTTACATTTCTGACAAGCAATTGCGAGTTATAATTAATTGTAAAAAATTATCGGAATTGCAAGTTTATATCTCGCAATTGTGAATATATTTCTTAGGACTGCGAATTATAAAGTCAGAATTACGATATATAAACTCGCAATTGCTAGTTAGAATTAAAAAAATAAAAATTCTCGGAATTGCGAGTTTATAACTTGCAGTTCTCAAAAATAAAGTCACAATTGCGAGATATAAACTCTCAATTCTGAGTTTTTCTCCCCCGTAACTGCACGTTTTTATCTCGCAATTCTGACTTTATAACTTGCAATTCTGCGAAATAAAGTCACAGTTGCGAGATATAAACTTGCAATTTCGCGATTTTTTTTATTTTTATTATTAATTATAACTAGCAATTGCAAGTTTTTATCTCACAATTTTGACTTTATAACGAAATTGCAATTCTGAGAAGTCAGACCTGCGAGTGTATATAATTAATAAAATGTAAAAAATCCTCGGAATTGAGAGAAACTCGCAATTCTGACTTTATAACTAGGAATTCGGAGAAATAAAGTCACAATTGCGAGATATAAACTCTCAATTCTGAGTTTTTCTCCCCCGTAACTGCACGTTTTTATCTCGCAATTCTGACTTTATAACTTGCAATTCTGCGAAATAAAGTCACAGTTGCGAGATATAAACTCGCAATTTCGCGATTTTTTTTATTTTTATTATTAATTATAACTAGCAATTGCAAGTTTTTATCTCACAATTTTGACTTTATAACGCAATTGCAATTCTGAGAAGTCAGACCTGAGAGTGTATATAATTAATAAAATGTAAAAAATCCTCGGAATTGAGAGAAACTCGCAATTCTGACTTTATAACTAGGAATTCGGAGAAATAAAGTCACAATTGCGAGATATAAACTCTCAATTCTGAGTTTTTCTCCCCCGTAACTGCACGTTTTTATCTCGCAATTCTGACTTTATAACTTGCAATTCTGCGAAATAAAGTCACAGTTGCGAGATATAAACTCGCAATTTCGCGATTTTTTTTATTTTTATTATTAATTATAACTAGCAATTGCAAGTTTTTATCTCACAATTTTGACTTTATAACGCAACTGCAATTCTGAGAAGTCAGACCTGAGAGTGTATATAATTAATAAAATGTAAAAAATCCTCGGAATTGAGAGGAACTCGCAATTCTGACTTTATAACTAGGAATTCGGAGAAATAAAGTCACAATTGCGAGATATAAACTCGCAATTACCTTGTTTTATTTTGTATTTAGTGGCGGAAACAGGCTTCCATACTTTCACAATTTTAAAAGAGGAGCTTTATATATATATATATATATATATATATATATATATATATATATATATATATATAAAATAAAAAGCTACTCAAAAGTAATGTAACTCATCACCTTCCATAAAAAGTGACTAAGTTACATAATTAGTTACTTTTTAGGGCGTAATGCAATATTGTAGTGCGTTACTTTTAGAAGTAACTTTCCACAAAGATGCTGATGATCATTTCAAGGGTTAACATATGTGCATTTGTAAATCTATCTATGCAACCATTCTATACACACTCTTACAGTGGTGAATTATGATACAATGTACACACAATATTAAAGTATCATCCTAAAACTAACACACATGATACATTCTCCATGATACATTTAATGGCAACAGAGCGGCTGTTCTTTGTTACTGTACTCTCTTGTTAAAACAGTGTCATGGTATTGTCATCTGATAAGTCAGATTCCATTGATGTGCCACAGCAGCACAACAGTGAGTTTCTAGGGGTATATATGATTTCCGTTCCTCCCAACAGCTCACAATGTACCACATACAGCGGAATCTGTCAGAGGTATATCAAGTTAAACACCGACACACCCTTTATTTCAGTATGACAACTCATCAGTTTGCTTCTGCAGTGGAGCATGACCCCCAAACACTTGGATTTACATGCATCGAGATGCTTCGTGTCATTTCCATCGATGCGTGATGACGCCATAAAACATCACAAAATCACAGCACTCAATGCTCAATTAAGTAACTTTATGAACTCCTTTGAAACTCAGTTTGTGATTAACAGTGCATGAAATGTCTGGAAACAGCAGATCAAGAGCATGAGCGAGCGAGTATGAATTGAGTTCAGAGTTGATGAAATCAATGATTTACCTGCTCTCTGCGGCGTCTCTGTAGATAAAGTCCGTTTCTTGTACAGTCGGTTCACTCGGTGGCCATATTATCCTCGCCTGCAAGCAGCTGTTTTGCTAATGCAAAATCAACTCCTATCTGTTTGAATAGGAAAATACCTAAATGCCATGAATTGTGTGTGAAGCTATTTTAAATAACATATTTCTAATCCGCAATACAACCCGACTTAAGCTGTCCTCTATGTTGTTTCCTGCGCTCGAATAGCGGTATAGGCGTAAGTTTCCGGTTGGTCCGGTCATCGCGCACGCGCACCGCGAGTTCTCAAGACACTGGCTTCTTCTGTGTAAATCGGAGCAGACGCACAGACGCGCTGAATGAAGCAGTTCGTGATTTATCCCACATTGTACAGAGACGTCATTAACCTGTTAAGTGCCGCCTGGCTCCTCGGTGGGCCGCCTACGTTTACTTCACTATATTACAATTAAATCCTAAACTAATCATGACAAACTATATATCGTTGGAAAGGTCTAAGACTCCTAAATAGATGTTTTGCCAATCGTTTTTGTAAAAAATTATGTAGGCAAGAGTGCAAACTCAAAAACCTTCATCATAACAGGAGTTCTGACCTTTGTCAAAAAAAAAAAGTCTTCTTTGTTGTCTTTTTCTCTATAAGGAATCTTAAGAAATTATATACCACTTGAAAACATGAAATCTAAAAATTTATCCTTTGAAACCCATTTTAAATTCAAACATTGCATTACCATGAAAATGGTACATCAAAATAATGTTACACAATGTTTTCAGTCATGAATTATAACAATTTAGGTTTGGATCATGCACTTTCAAGACTATGTACCAAAAAATGTGAATGACCTATTAAAGTTTTACTATTTTTTATTCCTTATTTTGTGTCTTCTTTATTGTACATAACTATAGCTGATCATGTTTTAGTTACTGTAGTGTACTATTTGTGTTTGTATTACACAAAGTATAACAAATATATTTATAAACATGATAATCATTCTAACATTCAGTCACACACACACACATCACCAAGTAACCTTTGACATCAGAACAAAAGTAGGGCGAGGGTTATTGACCAGACTCCATAAACACAGTAATAAGACCATGAGCATAGACCAACATCTTAAAATAGTAATTTTAGTGCAATTCTAGGGCAAAATAAATATATTTATATCATGACTACGTTCAACCCACAAAAAAAAAAAAATCCTTCGATGGAAACCTGGCTACTATATATATATATATATATATATATATATATACTTACATTTAAAAAAAATGAATTCTATTATTGTTTGTAGTAAATGAAAATATTACACCATAATACACCATAAGAAATAATAGTATTGTAAGTTTTCACTGTAAAAATAAGAAAAATAGAATAACAATAATAACAACAAATAATAATACTGTTGGAATTTTTGACTGTAAAAGGAACATTTTAAAGAAAATAATAATAATAATAATAAAGGCTTTTGCGTCTACACTCTTCATATACTCTTTTCACTTGCACCATTCCCATATTTGATCTTATTCTGGATCATAAGCATCGCATTTTAAGCGTTTGTTGCATGTTGTGCATGTAAAAGTAGGAAATAAAGAGCATATGTATCCATGTCTCCCAGTATCAGATATATCAGATTTTGGCCGTATTGCTAATAAAAATAAAAAATAAAAAAAAATAGTGAAGTGACATTCAGCCAAGTATGGTGACCCATACTCAGAATTTGTGCTCTGCATTTAACCCATCCGAAAATGCACACACACACACTGTGAACACACACCCGGAGCAGTGGGCAGCCATTTATGCTGCGGCGCCCGGGGAGCAGTTGGGGGTTCAGTGTCTTGCTCAAGGGCACCTAAGTCGTGGTATTGAAGGTGGAGAGAGAACTGTACATGCACTCCCCCCACCCACAATTCCTGCCGGCCCGGGACTCGAACTCACAACCCTTCGATTGGGAGTCCGACTCTCTAACCATTAGGCCACGACTTCCCCTAATCTGAGTCAATCATCACACACTAAATCAACAAGCTCGTCATGTAGGTACACTTCTTGTATTTCATTTGGGCAACACAAGGTGTCACCTACACGCCCTCATCATGACGCTGCGGACTAAGAAATGTAGAAATATAGAAATAAATAAATACATAAATAAATAAATAAAAATGAATGTAGAAAAAAATACAATACATAAAGAAATAAAAGTATAGATATATATATATAGATCATGTAATTAGTTTAAATGCACATTGGATAGGAGTCTGTCAAGGGAACAAATTTTTAAATGTTGCATGTATCATCTCTGTTGATGACATTGAACATTAAAAGTAAATGTTGTTTTAAAAATAGTTATTATTTTTAGGCTCTTGTACATTGTGATTCTGATTTACAACATAGCAGCAGAAATAGTGCATGATTAAATTAATCAATCATAAGATTTTAAATACCCAGCAAGCTCAAAACAAAAAAAGAGAAAAAAATAATAATAATATTTTCATCACTATGAAATTGTTTGTACTTGTGTTGTTTAAAGAATGGTTTGATATACACGTGGTAGATGCAAAATAAAAATGTAATGCAAAGTTTCTCTAGCAACAGACAGAGGGGAAAAAACACCTTGCAGGACCCACATTTTTCGTTATATCGTCCTGAAATTTGAAACATAACTAGATTTATGGATTTATCCATTGTATTTTCTAGGTTGCTAATGCACACACTTATTTAGCAATTTGGTATTTTGCATAAACTACATTTCATAATACTTCACTTATTGTAATGTTTTTATTCATATTTATTGTGTATATTAATTTTAAAACTTGAAAATAAGGTTGGGTTGGGTTGTTATGCAGTATATATTTTTATTTTTAATAGCAATATATTACAAAGATTTTCATTTCCAAACTAGTTTTGTACTCGTAAGTAACCATAGCCATTGTGTGGGTTTGCACGTGATTGTGTGTGAAAAGATCACAACAGTCAATGAATCTTTTGAACTGTTTAATAAACAATGTTCAGCTCCACTGTAACGTCCAGAGTAACCTTTGACCTCAGAACAAAAGGAGGGTGAGGGGGTTTATTAATATGACTCCATAAATACAGTAATAAGACCATGAGCGTAAACCTGTGACGACAAACATCTCTGCATACAGCACAGTCTCCCATAATCCTCTCTGTCGTGTGTGTGTGTGTGTGCTGGACGCAGGTCACAGTGCTCTGCTCATGGATTTTCTTCCCTTTTTATCAGACATAGAATCATATTTCATATCATATCTGCTTTTATATTATTTTTTAATCTAAGTTTTTGCTAATGGATTATGGAGTTTTGAGATTCAAACCTAAACGCTCCTGCTGTGAAATACTGTAGTAACTATTTTATCTTCTTTTCTTTCGTTTTAGCTTTTATTGGTATTTTTACACATTGTTCTGTACAGATGAGGACGTGAACGTGTGGCCATGACAGATCGGGGTGTGCAGAGATGAGGAGAAGCCAAACATACAAACATCTGTCTGTCCAGAGCACATCGGGCTCATATTTCACCTCAAAATCCAATTAAAAATATAATAATTATTATTATTTTTTTTTAAATGAAAGGCCTTTTTATGTATATCTTAAAATGGTCATTTTAATGGCAATTTATTGTATTTTTTTACTTTTTCTTTACTTTCTTCATGTTAAAATTTAAATTTTAAGGGTCTTTTTTATACCACGATAATGTTTAAAACTCAAAATCCAATAAAACTATTTAAAACAATATTTGGGCTATTGTAGTCACTTTAAGACCATATTTATTTGTTATTTCTTTATTTTTTTAATTATCACGAAAATAATCTCAGAATCCAGATAAAACTATTCAAGACAATATTTGGGCAATTTATGGAAATTTTCATGCTATTTTTATTTCAAGTTCAAGTTCTACCCTCAAAATCCAATTAAAATATTTTAAATAATATCTGTGCAATGGTCATTTATATATATATATATATATATATATATATATATATATATATATATATATATATATTTTATTTTTTAAATCATGATATTATGTATTATATGTAAACGGACCTTTATTTTATTTTCGGGTAAACTCTCAAATTCACATTTCTTCTTTTTATTTTTTTATTTTGTGGTGAAATATAACCCGGACACTTCTTCATGAGATTCTCTCCTCTGTTTATCTCTCCCTCCATTATTGTCTGTCTCTCTTGTTTCTCACTGATACGCCTCCTGGAGGCAGGAATGGGCACCGAGTATCAATATTGTGTGTTTGGCAGTGTGATATAGATCATTACAAGCACCAAACCAAATCAGTGTGTGTGTCTGTGTCTAAATGAGGCCGTCTGGATGCTTGTGTGAGCATATGCAAGAATTTAAAGGCGAAGCACGTAATATTCTGGATGTTAAACACTTTCTGACTCAACAATTATGTATTAAAGTTCAGTGTGTGCGAGTTCAGAAAGTGCATTTTTACACATAATTTACACCCTTCACATTAACCGCAGGTAGTTTACTATGAGGGGCACTTGTGTTGAGATGTACACAATAGTGTATAAAACAACTGTGATAAATGAACTCATACACACTCACACACGCGCACACACACACACACAGATTTATAATGCATGTGATCAGTGAGGACAGATGTTTTCTATTTCAAAAGGCAGTACAATACTTACAAACCCTTATTCAAATAAATAACAAATAAATTAATCTTATAAAATCAGACGGACCGGTCTACAAGTCAGTCAAGTTAGAAAACAGAAACAGACACATTCACATGCACGCTAGAAACCAAAGCAGGACAGTCACTATCATGTGAGGACGGATGGTTTATCTATTCAGAAACATTCAGAAATCATGGGGATGGTGGATTTGACCTTAGCGCTGTGGAAGGCGAGCGCGAAAGGAAGAGGCTTGTCGAGGACGTTTGTCGAGTGAGTCATGTGTGGGCGCTAGGTGTGAATGCTAACGTGTGTGTATGTGCTATAGCACCCCGTCCATGAAGCTGGTGTCGAGGTGCTGGATCAGCACACGCATGAAGCTCATCTCTTTCCTGGTGTTCTCGAAGATGATGCGCGGGTCGTCCGACTGGCAGCGCAGGCAGTTTGGTGCCATCACCATCGCCAGATTACTGACGTCCATCTTAGTCATGGACACACTGGAGGCTTGAGCAAATACCTGTGATGGAAATCAGACAGATCTCTTCATGTCTGTTAATATAGTTGA
>NC_081781.1:1369968-1372468 GCF_963082965.1 Carassius carassius
GAAATTAAAAAAGAAAATAAAATGTATGAATAAAAAAAACAAGAAAATAAAATGTAAGAATATGGAAATAAAAACAAGAAAATAAAAGGTAAGAATATAGAAATAAAAACTAGAAAATAAAATGTAAGAATAAAGAAATTAAAAAAATAAAATAAAATGTAAGAATATAGAAATAACAACAGTAAGACAATAAAATAAAATAAAAAACTAAGACAAAGTGCAAGTACATAGAAATAAAAAATAAAAAATAAGAAAATGAAATGCGAGAATAAAAATTTTCAATGCAGTTAAAGAGAAAAGGCTGAACATAAATATAGGAGCCTGATATAAAACTGCTTATTTTAGAAGACAATTTCAGATGGCACTGAGAGGCTTTTGCATCTGAACTCTTCATATATATATATATATACAGTCTATATACACATAAGATGAGAGATGTGTGATGAAGCTGATGTGTGACCTGAAGATGCCCTCGGTCTGGTCTCCGTTCAGACTCAGCACTTCCTCGGACAGACGTGTCTGGACCCAGGGCAGCTGGCGCTCAGGATAACGCTCCTTCTGCATCGACATCACTTCCTCCAGAGACGAGCCGAACATGGAGGGCCGGAAGATGGCGTTACGAGCGTGAGCGATCTCCTCCATCGAGGGCTTGTTCAAACCCTGCAGAAAACCAATTAGAGCTAAAATCATCACAGTGCATGCTGGGATTGCTGAGTCTGCAGACGAGCTCCTGCACATTATCCAGACTTCATGTTATTATGCTGCCAAATGTTTAGCTCATACAAATCAATGAACAACGCACTTCAATCTTATTAAAAATGCAGAGCCTAAAATACAGGATTACATTTGGAACTCTTTCACAAACCGAAATATTTTCAATTCACATGCTTCATCTTGAAACAGTAATAAAATAATACGCATTGCGTTCACATTTTCACTGAGTAAACATCTTTGAAAATAATATCATCACTGAGTTAATTACTTTTTTTATTTTTTTAGAAAATATTATTTTAAATGCATATTTAAGTTTGAAAATAATATTGTCACCGATCAGAAAACATAATATGTTCATTGATTAAATTTATTAGGAAAATATTATTTTAAATGTATAACTTTTGAAACGATACTGTCAAAATAATAACAAATTAATAGTGATTACATGCACATTTTAAATTCATCTAAAAAATCTAAATTTAAATAATAAAATACTAATTATTCACACACACATGTATACACACACACACACATATATATATAAGTTTGAAAATAATATTGTCAAAATAATAGTAAATTAATTAGAAAATTTTATTTTCAAAATAATAAAAGGATATGCTATCCAGTATAATAATATTTGCTCTACTAATAAATTTACTGATTCAAAATAATTTATTTGCATAAGGAAAAGAAGAAGAATAAAAAATAAACTACTTAGAAAAAAATAAAAACTAAAAAAAAAAATAAACAACATTTTTGATTTTAGAAACCAATATAGGACAATAGTCTTAAAAAAAAAATCCAGATTCTCTAGATCTGGAAATGACTCAAATCCAGTCCCACACTTTTCCATACTTGGATCCCTGCCTCTTTGCCTTTTAAGCATGTGTGCATGATGCTGTGAATGACGCCTATGTAGGCAGCACACTAGGGTTCGGAGCGTTGTGCACAAACACACATTTACACACAAACCCACTGGATCTCCACCAAACACATGTATGTGCTTCACACGTGTGCGATGATACCCATCATGCATCAGTGCTGTCAGAGTGCATATCAACACGTCACTGTCTGTCGTCACGGAGACGTCTCCAGGGCAACAGGAGAATTCCGGAAACTGAATGTTAATTAAAACTGTTAAATAGCAGGATGAAGCAGACCCCCATGACACTTCACAGCCAATTAACACACGCAGCGCTTTAGAGCACCAACAGACGCTCTGCAAACTCTCAACCATTCATTCTGCACAAAAACACAAGCAGTTTTTAGCCTTTTAATTTAAAAATTCACATTTAATTCAGTGTGTGTCATTGCATACCATTTTAAATATTTTTATTCATATGATAATCTTTCAAATAATACAAAAATAATAATATAATACAAATATTATTAATAATAAATGTTTTAATAATAAATTTAAATTTAATATAAAAATAAGATAATAATATTATAATATCTGTAAGTTTTAAAATAATATCATCAAATTAATAAAATTACAAATCTTATTCATTTTTAATGTTATAAATATATTATATAAATAATATGTTTTAACATAATATTTAAAATAAAATAATATTTTCAAAATAATAAAACAATACTGATTGCATTACAATAACGTCTGCACTAATTGCATACATTTAAATATTTAAAATTCGTATAAGTTATAAAATAACGTAATAATATTATTTAGAATAAAGTAAATATTATCAGTATTATTTTGTTATTTTAAAGTTTTTATTTTAGAAAAAAAAAATCGTAAAATGTTATTTAATTTTTTTTTTTAAAT
>NC_081781.1:1374968-1384968 GCF_963082965.1 Carassius carassius
TATTAGTTAATATTTTTAATTTTTTTTATTTGTATGCTTTACATTTTAATTTTAGATTTAGTAATTTTATATTTTATATTAATTTTTATATTTTTAATTTTAGTTGTAGTCATTTTATTTTGTTTTTGTGATTTGTATTCGTTTTTATTAATATTTAGAATTCATTTTTAAATTTTAGTTTAAAATTTTACTTTTAAGTTTGTTTTATTTCGTAATTGTATTCGTTATTATTCTTAATTAATTTTTATTTGTATGCTTAGTAATTTATATTTTTAATTTAATTTTATATTTATTTTTATATTTTTATTTCAGTTTTATTCATTTTACCGTATTTTTTTTAATTTTTTTTAGTTTTTATTAATATTAAGAATTCATTATTATTTGTATTTTTTACATTTTAATTTTACTTTTAAGTACGTTTGTTTTATTTGATAATTTTTATTAGTTTTTTTATTTGTATGATTTACATTTTAATTTTAGATTAGGTTATCTATATTTTTACATTTTTCATTTTATTTTATATTTATTTTTATATTTTCCATTTCAGTTTTAGTCATTTTATTGTGTTTTTGTAATTTTTTTAATTAATATTTAGAATTCTTTTTTATTTTTATTTTTTACATTTTAATTTTACTTTTAAGAAAGTTTGATTTATTGTAATTTTTATAAGTTATTTTTTATTTGTATGTTTTACATTTTAATTGTATATTTAGCCATTTATATTTTTATATTTTTACATTTTATTTTATATTTTTATATTTGAATTTTAGTTTTAGTCATTTTATATTTCATGTGTTTTTGTAATTTGTATTAGTTTTTATTCATATTTAGAATTAATTTATATTTTTATATTTTTAATTTTAGATTTATTAATCCTGTTTGTGTTTTTTGTAATGTTTATTTGTTTTTAACAATATTTTTAATTGATTTTAATTTAAAAATCTGTTTATACAGTTTTATTTTGTTTTATTTATTTTAGTACTAAAACTAAAGAAAAATAATATAGCCTTTGCACCTAATTAAAAATAAATATATTTTCTTAATTTATTATATTATTTATTCCATTTAAACGAATTAAACAACTTTTTAAGTTTCTATTTTAACCAAGATTACTTTTCCACTTCAACCCTGTACAGAATCACATATAAAACATACAAATATTATAAAAACATCTATACAAAAAAGTTTAAATATTTAATATTGTGAAAAAAAATATTTTCCATGTCAATATTAGTTCTAGTGTTTGTTGTGTTTATTATTTGTTTTATTATTTAGTTTAATTCATATTTTGAGTTTTTATTTGTATATTTTCCAAAGCAACTAGTAAATAGTCTTTACATTTTATATTTTTTAAATGTTCATACAATTTTTATCTTGTAATGTGCATCATTAAGATCCATAGCAGTATAGCAGATAAAATGAAATCTTCAATAATATGTCTTTGAAAGATGATCAAAACATATAATGCAATGCAATCCAATGATGACTGAGACCTTAAGGAATATTAAGGAATTGCACAAGAGACAGTAGGTTTGTAGGGTTTATTGGGTGTTTTGGTGTACCTGTGTGTGCTTGTTGAAGTGTTTGGACGCCCAGTTCTCGATGTCCGTCTCGGAGGACGGTTTGCGGAGCGTGAACTCTGGGAAAACGCCGCAGCTCGCGCTGGGCATCATGTTACGAGCGTTTCGACTGGCCTCGAACTGAGAACACGCTCCGAGATCCTCCGACTGAAAGAAAGAAAACATTGTGTGTTGATGCTGAAGAGCAGCATTTAGAGCAGAGGAAGCACAGATAATAAACCGGTCTCAGTCACAGGAGTGGGTCAAGAGGAGGCCGAGAGGAAATGAGTCAAGCTCCAAAATAATGAGAACAACAGCAGCAGGATAGCAGAAATACCTCCTTCAGGCAATTATACAGTTTCACATGATTCAAGCGCTTTCCTCTCGTGGCTTCAGTAACATCAGCTGTTACCAAACGCCTCATGCAATTTAAACGCGGGTACAACTCACAATATATTAATAACATGGACCTGAGAAATTTGTAAAATTTCAATAATTTCTGAAGAAGGGGAAAAATACAAATATAAATATTTATCTATTGGATGATGCTTTTTATTTTTAACTGGCAAACATTACTTTAAATTATGGAGCCCCGCACATGACATGCATGAAAAAATAGTTGGCTAAATTGTGTGCACGATGTACTAATTCATTCCCTCAATATACTAAATGTGCACACGATTACTATTGCGTTCCCTCGATTTACTATTTCGTTCACTCGATTTACTAATTCGTTCACTCGATTTATAAATCGTGCGCATGATTTACTAATTCGTCCCCTCGATTTTCTAAATCGTGCTCACAATTACTATTGCGTTTCCTCGATTTACTATTTCGTTCACTCGATTTATAAATTTTGCGCATGATTTACTAATTCGTTCCCTTGATTTGCTAAATCGTGCGCACATTTACTATTTCGTTCCCTCGATTTATAAATTGTGCACATGATTTACTAATTCGTTCCCTTGATTTGCTAAATCGTGCACACATTTACTATTTCGTTCACTCGATTTATAAATTGTGCACATGATTTACTAATTCGTTCCCTTGATTTGCTAAATCGTGCGCACATTTACTTTTTTGTTCACTCGATTTATAAATTGTGCACATGATTTACTAATTCGTTCCCTTGATTTGCTAAATCGTGCACAAATTTACTATTTCGTTCACTCGATTTATAAATTGTGCACATGATTTACTAATTCGTTCCCTTGATTTGCTAAATCGTGCACACGATTTAGCAAATCGACTTAATGCAATAGTAAATCGAGGGAACGCTATAGTAATCGTGTGCACGTTTTAGTACATTGAGGGAACGAATTAGTAAATCATGCACACAATTTATTTATTTTTTCTTGCATGTCATGTGCGGGGCTCCGTATTAAATAGCTCCTTGTAAGCATAAAAAAATAAGCAAAAATAAATAAATAAATAGTTAGATTTATGATTAAAATGAGAAAAGAATGCAAATTGCTGTTGGGGTAAGAAAAAATAAGAAATTAATAATAATATAATAATAATAATAATAATACATTCCAAATAACTCAATAAAAAAAATAGAAGTGGATCTTGAAGTGGATTTTGTTTGCATTTTAGAAGGGGTTTTTTTTTGTAGTGAAAGAAAATAAAACAAAACATGTTGTTTTTACATAAATATAGCATTAAAAACTAAATAAAAAACTAATAATTAAAAAAATGAGAAAATATAAAAGTTGAGGTAAGAAAAATAAGAAAATAAAACAACATCAGGAATGTTGTAATACACATAATAATAATATTAATAATAAATAATATATAATAAAAACTGGGTAAACAAACTGATTGACTGTAATTCAGCATGTGTTATAAAGGTTTTGAGAAGGCTATGATGTTTGAAGGTGTTTGACCATGAGACCATGAGGGACAGTCTGTCCTTGTTTATTCCTGAATGACTTCTTATTCTTGGCTCCAGAAATCCAGTTCATTTGAGTAAGCAGAGAAATTATCAGTGCTAATGACTCCTGTGAGTCTGCTGAGCATCATAACCAACAACTGAAATACTGTGACTTAAGTGTGTGTGTGTGTGTGTGTGTGTGTGTGTGTAGTGTGTGCATGTTTTTGTGTCATATCAGGACACAACTCTGTATAATGACATGGGTATGACACAGGTATTACAAGGACAGGGTGACTTATGAGGACATAACCCATGTCCCCATTTTTCAAAACACTTATAAATCATACAGAATTAGTTTTTTTGAGAAAGTAAAAATGCACAAAGTTTCCTCGGATCACCCTTAGCAACTGCATAGCAATGTTTTAAAGCATACTCAGAAATACCTTAGCAACTGCATAGCAACACGCTAAAAAACTGCATAAAATTCCCAAGCATCCATTTTTGAAGCGGAGTAGAAAAAGAAGTAACCGCGTGTGACCTTTCCAGCGTGATTACGTATCTTGAAGAGTCGCATGCGCATCGCCAGAGGTGGGAGTAATGCATTACAAACCTAAAAATATTACAGTTATATATAACTTTTCTTGCTGTAATTGCAGTAATATAACACAGTGCTAATACAATCTGGGTAATATTATTACTGGTGCCACTAACAAGGTCAGATAAAAGAGAGAATGTGTGGAATGTATTGATGTCAGTGAGTGCTGGTGATGTGAGTGTGAGGCCTTACATAAGTGTGAGCACTCTTCAAACCGCACACGTTACGCTGAAATATTGATGGGCAACAGCAGGGCGTGTCTGTGTGTGTGTGTGTGTGATCTGCTTGACAAACACAATGAAAATGCCTAAAACCTCCCAGAAAACACTGCAAATGGAGAAACATTTGAAAGATTCTGACAGGGTTTTAGAGTGTTGCTATGCCGCTGCTATGGTATTCTGAGCGTTTTTTTAAGCATTGTCATACAGTTGCTAGGGTGTTCTTTAGAATGTTGCTATACAGTTGCTAGGGTGTTCTTTAGAGTGTTGCTCGGGAGTTGCTAGGGTGTTCTGGGGTGTTCTTTAGTGTGCTGCTATACAGTTGCTAGGGTGTTCTTTAGAGTGTTGCTATACAGTTGCTAGGGTGTTCTTTAGAGTGTTGCTATACAGTTGCTAGGGTGTTCTATAGAGTGTTGCTAGGGAGTTGCTAGGGTGTTCTTTAGAGTGTTGCTATACAGTTGCTAGGGTGTTCTTTAGGGGTTGCTAGGGTGTTCTTTAGAGTGTTGCTATACAGTTGCTAGGGTGTACTTTAGAGTGTAGCTATACAGTTGCTATGGTGTTCTTTAGAGTGTTGCTATACAGTTGCTATGGTGTACTTTAGTTATACAGTTGCTATGGTGTTCTATAGAGTGTTGCTATACAGTTGCTAGGGTGTTCTTTAGAGTGTTGCTAGGGAGTTGCTAGTGTGTTCTGGGGTGTTCTTTAGAGTGTTGCTATACAGTTGCTAGGGTGTTCTTTAGAGTGTTGCTAGGGAGTTGCTAGGGTATTTTTTAGAGTGTTTTCACACAGTTGCTAGGGTGTACTTTAGAGTGTAGCTATACAGTTGCTGTGGTGTTCTTTAGAGTGTTGCTATACAGCTGCTAGGGTGTTCTTTAGAGTGTTGCTATACAGTTGCTAGGGTGTTCTTTAGAGTCTTGCTAGGGAGTTGCAAGGGTGTTTTTAGAGTGTTGCTAGGGAGTTGTTAGGGTGTTTTTAGAGTGTTGCTATACAGTTGCTAGGGTGTTCTTTAGAGTGTTGCTATACAGTTGCTAGGGTGTTCTTTAGAGTGTTGCTAGGGTGTTCTTTAGAGTGTTGCTATACAATTGCTAGGGTGTTCTTTATATTGTTGCTAGAGAGTTGCTAGGGTGGTCTTTAGAGTGTTGCTAGGGAGTTGCTAAGATGTTCTGGGGTGTTCTTTAGAGTGTTGCTATACAGTTGCTAGGGGATTCTGACAGGTTTTTAGAGAGTAACTAAGCTATTGCTTGGTTGTACTGGTTGTTTTTTAGATCAACGCCATGCAGTTGCTAGGGTGTTCTAAAGAGTGCTGCTATGCATCTGCTAGGGTGTTCTAAAGAGTGCTGCTATGCAGTTGCTAGGATATTCTAAGTGGTTTTTTGAATGTTGCTACACAGTTGCTGGAGTGTTATGAGAGGTTTATGTGCCTGTTCCTGCTGAAGCTGCTGTCTGCCTTCATTACTATCAGCAAATAGAGCAGAACATTAAAAATCCTCTGAGGAAGCTCTAACACAGTTTAGTTTGGCTGAGACCAGTATCTCCAGAACAAAGATATCAGTGGTTGGGTAACAGGCGTCTGAGGGTCAGCCGGCCCAATTAACCTCACTGGCAGCGCTTAAGCGGCAGGTCAGGCCTGATTTAGGACAGTTAAATGCTCATTATATCAGGCTGAAAGAGTTCAGAGTTCAGCTCATCAGAGGATTCCAGCTCATTCATGACCTCAGAGCCAATGTGTCCAAAAACACTTTCTACTGCGTCGCTGAAACTGACATCATAACACACAATCAGAAAACGCAATCAGAGTTAATCACTGTTAATGAAACAGTGTCTAATGTCTAATAAAGCCTCAGTTTCTTTAAGTGCATTCCTCTGGTTTTTGATCGTATCTTACATTCATAATATTCTATTCCACTCTAATCACAATTTCCATTCACTGATTCTCAGTCTTTTATGTGTTTCCATTTGAACCCTTTTGAGCTTGAAACACCCCTGAGATTTAAAGTTCAGATTTAAATCACATGTTCATAGTTCTCTGATGTTGGTCAATGGTCACATGGCATGAAGGTAAACAATCCAATATTTCATAACTTTTAGCACAAGTGTATTGAGAGGGTTGCTATACAGTTGCTAGGACATACTATAATGTTTTTAAAGTGTTGCTATGATATTTCTAGGTCATTTTTATAGCGATGCTATGCAGTTACTAAGATGCTACATAGGAGTTTTTGAAGGCGTTGCTATGCTAGAGCTTGAGCATTGTTAGAGCATTGTGAGAGGTTTAATAGCAAGTTGCTAGGGCTTTCTGAGCAGTTTTTTAAGCAGTTGCTAGGCACCTAAAATAAATGGCAATCAAATTAAATTAAATTAAATTTATGCATTTAGTAGACGCTTTTATCCAAAGTGACTTACAGTGCATTCAGGCTATACATTTTTTACCCAACATGCGTTCCCTGGGAATCGACCCACAACCTTTTGCAATCGGGACTGTAATGTGTCCCAGGTATCGCAATAATCTGGTAATGACTTCCAATCCACTGCAGTGACATAAATATGGGAATTTCTGCAATGTTTTGAGTTCCTGGTGCAAAGCACATATCCTTGTGCATTACCTGCGAGGGATGAAGGTAAGGTTCAGGTGATGCCAGGTTGGTTTGCACCGACAGACTCTTTTCTAGCAGCATCTGAGGAAATGCCAGTCTGTCTAGGGTGGCACGCTTCCAGTGGCTTTCCTGTAGTGCTAGAGCCTCGTCTTCGCTGAACGCCCGCACCACCGGACCAGGCAGTGGGAGGGGCATCGCCCCGTCACTCTCATACCCATCTTTCGCTCCTTGGTCGGAAGACACGCCCCCTCGCTGATGTAACATGTGCTGAGCCTCCCATGCCAACCGGGCTTGAGTGATCATCGCCCCGAGTCCAGACCCCATGCCATCACCCTCTCCTCCCGGCAAAGACGGCTTCCGGTTCTTACGTTTCCGATTGCCACCATTGAGATCGTGACTGTGCTGTAGCGTAAAGGAGTTGCCGTAAGAAAATCCGGCTGAGAGGTTATTTGAACTGGTCATCCCGTAGCTCAGCAGACGCTCGGTTGTCCTAAATCGAGGGGAGGAGCCAGACTGCTCGACATAAACTAGCTGCTTTACATATTCCCGCCCAGCGGGGCTATACTCCCGCCCACTAGAGTTATAATCCCGCCCACCAGAGCTGTAGTCCCTCATGCCTGAGTTATAATCCCGCCCACTGGAGCTGTAGTCCCGCCCTGCAGAGCTGTAGTCCCGCCCACTTGAGTTATAGTCTCGATCCCCCTGATTGGGCGTCTTCTCGGGCGTTGAGCTCCGCTGTCTCGTCAACACCAGTTGACCATAAGGAGATGGGCTTTGCTTGGGAGAGTGGTAAAGACCTGGTTTTCGCGCCGGAGACCTATCAGAGCCGAAAAAAGCCTGGTCGCAGTGCATGTCAGTGGGCGGTTCCTCATAAATTGGCGGGGACTGGTATTCCGAGGGAGGTTCCTCGTACAAAGGAGGCTCGTAAGCATAGCGAGGGGATGATGGCTGGGAATCGCCCGAGCAGCGCCGCTGAGTGCCGCCCAAGTCCACTCTCTTTAGAAATGGAGACTGCGAGGCCGGGCGGTCAGGGAGAGAAAGGGGCGTGGCTTCGGGGTCGGAAGGAGCATTGCTGGATGAGCATCTGGAGCGTGGGGAAGAACTGGAGTATCCGTTTCCCTGCGTCAGAAAACTGGGTTCTCGATCTGATACTTTGATGAGCATCCGCTCTCTGGTGCCAGTGCCCCATCTGAACCTACACGAAAGAAAATAAGAATTTTTTTAGCAACAAAGAAAATACAATAGTAACAAATGTTCAAATAATTCATTTGAATAAGAAATATATATTTAAAAAAATGCTTATTATTAAAGGAGTAATACAATGAAAAGCAAAACAAAAAGATTCAATAAACGAACATATATAAACATTAATATTTGTAATTTTTTGTTTCATTTTATTTTGTCTTTTTATTTTAACTTTGTGATATTCATGTTTCATTCCTCTGTAATAAATACGGAAGACTATAAATAAGACTATTTAATACAAACATTTATTTTGAATAAAAAATATTAATCTTATTTTGTTTTACTATTTACAATAAATCTTCTTGAATAGTAGTAAATAAATGTTTATTAAAAAGGCAATATAATGAAAAGTAAAAAATATAAATAATATAAATATAAACATTTATTTTTATTAAAATAAGCCATCCTATTTTGCTCTGTTAGACATTTCTTAACCAAAATAAAGAACTGAGTGGGATTTTTTCCATGAGGATAAAATAAGAGAGATTTAATAAGAGTCATGATATCAGTTGAAAAGAAGTAAGAGTAGAGTATCTCAGCCTTTCAAGCCTTTCAAAGGCGATTTTAAAAGATCTGAATCTAAGAGTTCTGTGAGTTTAAAGAGCACAGAAAAGGCCTCTGAGCACCAAGAAAAGAAGTGTGTAAAATCAATTCAGCACTTGGCCACCACAGCCCTCTGAAGACTCCCCATGACCAGACTGGATTACACAGCCAAGTGTGTGTGTGCGTGTGTGAGTGTGTGTGTGTGTGTGTTCGCTTCTTTAGCAGCCGGATTAAAACTCTGAACACAAGAAACTTATCTCTCACTCCGTCTCTCTCTCGAGCAAGAGACCCACTACAAAGTGAGCAGTGTTTTCCTCTGGATATTAATTATTCATGGATATCCGACCTTCAAATCAATTTACACATTCTATGCTTCTCTCTTCTTTCATTCCCTCTGCCTCCTCCTCCTCCTCCTTCTCTTCTTCTCTCACACAAAATAATTTCACGACCCTCCCTTCCTCATCCCCGCGCTCCTCATGGGATCAAACTATTTAAGTGCGACACCATTGGAATATTAAATCTAAGAAACGGCTTGAAGAGCTATGCCTGTTTTCTTCACTTTTATATCCATTCATTTTTTAATGCACATGCAAAATTGTACATCTCTCTCACCGTTAAGTGTCAAGCCATTCGTCATTAACCGTGCTAATGTCTTTCGACCGCCCATTTTTCTCAGGTTTCCGGAAAGATTTCAGCAGTTAAATGCAAAATCACACTGAGTTTGTGGCTTTTATGGAAGCATAATGCATCATTTAATTACCACAGAACTTATGGTAGGTCTCTCTGGAAAGGTTATACTGTTATTGCAAAAAAAATAAAAATACTTCTCTAGGAACAAAAAAATAATAATTCTTACACACTACAATCATATTTATGCTGTTTTTGCAGTATACAGTATGTATTCTATGTACAGTATATTGGTTTTCTTTATGGGTGGAATAGAGTGCAACAGTCTAAAAATTGCATTTGATGCAAAATAAATAAAAAATATATATTTTCTTAATCAGTATTTCTGTCTTGTTTTCTAGTACAAATATATAAATGTTCCTAAATCAAGACTTAGATATAATACTTTAGATATTATGTCTTATTTTCCGAAAAATGTACCAAAATTAAATGAGTTTGTGCTTTAAACAAGAAAAAGTATCAGTAAAATGAGGCAAAAAATACATTAATTAATTCAAAAGGAAACCAGATTCTTTTTCCGACCCAAGACAGTTTGTCTTGTTTTAAGCAAAAACTCAATTTTGCTTGATTTTTTTTTTCAGAAAACAAAACAATTAATTTTGTTAAGAATAATTAGATAATTATATTGAAAAACAAGACAAAAATTACAAATTATATGTATTTTTTGCAAAATAATATATATATAT
>NC_081781.1:1389968-1394968 GCF_963082965.1 Carassius carassius
TTGTGCAGTTGTTTATAATTCATAAGCATGAATAAAAGTCTAAATATAAAAGCTTAAAATATTTTCATATTAGAAAACTCTTAGTGGTGTTGTTGAGCAAGACACATGCTTTGAGAAAACATCCATATCTAAAGCAGAAACGCTGCAGAATTTGGCAAAAACTGCACATTCTTAATAACACAGAAAGGTCTAAACGTTATAAAACTGACACAAAGATGTTTTGCTGTTACAGGCTGTGTGTTTATCTGTGTTCAGACGTTATTTTCAGTATATGCACATTATATGTGTGTGATAATCAGATCTGTTAATCTCACAGTGAATGTCCTCTGATCCTTTAATCAAATCGAATCTGCTCTAATCCAGGATAACCTGATCGCTCGAATCCTGCTGAAAGCATTTTTGGGAAGCTGGTCAGAGGGGACGCTGGGTAATCTGATCCGTCTGGATCTTCCATCTGAATACGGTCGGATTGCACTCCTCAGGATTTCAATATGTTCAGCTAATGGATCTTCATAAGCGTGTTATTCAGGAGGTGTATTCATCAGCATTAAATTGATCAAAAGACACCAGAATAGACCTTTATAATGTTATATTTCAAATAAATGCTGTTCTTTTGAACTTTCTGTTTATCTGTGAAGCCTGAAAGATACAATGTAAATGTTTTCAACATTGATGATAATCAGAAATGTTTCTTGAGCAGTAATTCATCATATTACTGACACTGACACTGAAGACTGGAGGAATGATGCTGAAAATACAGCGGAGCATCACAGAAATAAATTACATTCTAACAGATATTCATATAGACATGAAGTTATTTTAAATTGCAATAATATTTCACAATTTCTTATGTATTTTTGATCAAATAAATGCAGCCTCTGTGCGCAGAATAAACTTCTTTCATTAAAACATTGACAAATACCCCAAACATTTCTAGTAGCATAAATACTGCTATTTTGCATCTGTTTATTTATTTAAATTTAGTTTTAATTTTGCAACATTTGAAAGTCTGATCAAATAATCAAGATCATTAGAGTTAACCGAAACTAAAATCATTTAAGATTAAAAAGTTTTGAGTTTCTAGTAATAAAATAAATCTTAAGTGAATGAAAGAAAATATTTGTAAAAAAATTAGTTTACGCAGTCTATGAACTGAAATGACTAACACTTAAATAAAAACTAATAAATACTTGAAATAAAACTCCAAATTCTCTGACAAAAAAAATTAAGTGATTTTATGCATAAAACAAACAATTATATGGCAACAAAGAAAAAAATAATAATAATTAATATTATTTTTCAGACCCCACTGACAGATATTTGTTAGCGTTTTAAGCATAAACTCATTTTGATACAGGTTTCAGAAAAAAAGTCTTCAAATCATTCGGCTTCTCTCAATTGTTAGATATCTGAACTGGAAACCAAATAGAAAGATACCGAGTAAGAAATGCATTTTCTTGCAGTGCAGTCAGATGACAGGAGTCTATTGCATGGTAATGTTAGTAATGGAGTGATGACTGGGGCCAGGGGTGTCATGCATTCATGATTTTTGAGGGGGCACTTTTTTTTTGGTGGGGGGGGGTCGGGGGTATAAGTCATTCTACGAAAGCACTGTATAACTGATATAGGCTTATTTTTTTATTATTTTTTTTCCTTTTTATTCAAAACAATTCCAAACATGCTTAATATATCAGGAAATATGTGTAGGTAAATAAATATCTCGTTTCTCAAACATGTGTAGGTAAACGCGTTTTGCACCTTTATAGATTGCTATTTGATCAATATATGGAAATGTAGTGTAATCTATTAACTACACATAAAAACCTGACTTTTTACTTAAGTGCCATATCATGCCATAAAATATTTTTAATACGACTGAATTTGCATTTAATGTAAATTTTAATAACAATATTGTAAGATACTTATTTTAACACTTTCATTTTACAGAGAGTAAAGAACATTTTCATTCAGTCTAGCCAGAGTTCAGGCACTCTCAAAAACTCCCATTAAAATCACTGAAGCACTTTACATTATGAAACGAATATCTTACTTACATTCGTACGCACATCTGCACTTTTTGTTGTTTCTGATGAGAGAATTCGCTAAATAATTCAGTCAGCGAGCAAGTGAACAAAACACCGCGTTTCAGTGATGACTCTTCTGGACGTCTCTCATTGGCCATTGCATCCATAAGCGCAACAGAATAGTTTCTGATTGGTTATCATGAAGCGTTGTACGAACGCGTCTGTCTCTGGCTCAGTGCCAGCCAGCGAACGCAGATTTGAATTTAGCAGCTGATGCTGTGCACTGAATGATCTAATCACACCGCTGTGATTGTATCAAATATATAAAAAATATTATTCTGCAATTTTTTTTTTCGTTTGGAAGCTGCATTTAAAATCCACTTGGCTCAGAAATCTGAGGGGGCACGTGCCCCCTCACTTCGAATGGGCACGACGCCTCTGACTGGGGCCAGCAGATGCACTGCTATTGATTGACAGGTCTTCAATCACTGACCAAAGACGCCCTTTACAAGGTGCCACTAATCATGCGGCTGGATTTAAAGCTGTCGACCGCAGATGAAATCACAGAGACACAACACCTTCTAGAACAGAGACAGAGAATGAACGATTACTCAAATCAGATCGAACACGCTTGCATCAAAAAAAGAACAGAAGTTTTGTGTTGCACCGTCAGAAATGAGTCAAATGTATCCCTGAGATGGAAGGTCAAAGGTCACACGGTGACCATCACTACAATCCACTTGTCAGTCTATTAACCGCTCCAGCTCTTTACCTCTCTCACATCTGTCCTTCATCTCTACAGATAAACGAGCGCACAGGGATTTCATGTGGGATTCAGCTGATAACACACGGATATTGGATTCTCTTATCCATCCAAGAAACAGAGGACGTCTTTATCGAGTAGAAAAGTGAAGACGTTTTTAGCTAAAACCCTGGTCCTTGCTGATTCGTGAAACTTTGAAAGTCAAAAAAAAGCACATACAGGGAACACTAAATTAATACCCGGGGTTCCTGATGATATATTCAGATCCAGGGGCAAGAAACTGAACATTATTTACAACATTATTACCTGTAATCCAGAGTCTGGAGTGATGTCTGAATGAATCATTCTTTTGAACCGATTCTTTTGAACCGACTCTTTTGAACCAGTTCAGTCCGACCCGAAAAGAAGAACAATAAAGAGAGATAGAGACGATCCTCAGTGAAGTGTGACGGCTATTAGACTCATAATTCAACATGTTCTGATATTAATGGATCTGAAGTGACCGCTCACACGCTCGTGAGGTAGAGGAAGAGACAGAACGGACACTGACATCTCATCTCAGACTGAATTAATGGAGCAATCGCTGTCCCAAACTCTAACATGAAGGAAAATCTATTTATAGATCTCCAGAGAGGTCAGAGAAGAGCTCGAGGAGAGAAAAACTGATTGCAAAATATGACCAAAACTTTTGAATAATCTGGAAAAAATTAAGAAAGTGGCTGACAAACCTTCTGAAAATGACGCATTGAAATAAATCAATTCAAATAAATCAATAATAAATAATTTACATTTGTACCAAATTATATATATATATATATATATATATTTAAAAACAGTTTTATATATATAAACAGTTTAATTTCCTAAATGTTTAATTAAAAATTTTAACAAATATTTTTTATAATGTACTCTGTATGCTTATTAATAAATAAAGTAAAAATGTGCAAAATTAATAAAATTTTGCGTATATATATATATATATATATATATATATATAAATAAATATATGTGTGTGTGTGTATATATGTATATATATATGTATATATATATATATTTGTTTATTTGCAAAAACAAACATGTTTTTTATTATGTTATCATGTTTTATTGTGTAAGTTAGCTTTATTTTTTATTTTTTGTTATTTTTACTAAATCAAAATAACCCAACTGCAGCTTGACTGAGATGATTGATTATTGATTAATTGGAATGCACAATGAAAAAAAAAACATGATTTTTGAAAATTATTAAAAAGTTATGTTTTTGCAAATGAACTCTTCATTTATACATATAAATAAAAAATAAAAAAATAAAAAAATGATTCAGTGAATTTACTAAACTGTTTTATGGTAAGTGGTTGCAATCAATTTATTTTAGCTATATTTAAATAAAATAATTTAGTTGAAAAATTTGTTATTTAAATGTAGCTAAAATAAATTGTGTAATGAATCAAAATAAATTCAATGAATTTAAAATAATTCAATGAATAATTTTTTTCAGTGCACTAATTACAAACATGCAGTTTTAATTTAAATAACTGTATTACTATATAACTATTTTAATTATGTTTTTTTTCTTGTGCATGTTTAAAATGCACATTTCCAAAAATGTGCATTTAAAAATCTATATTTTAGGGCCAAACTGAGAAATCTGATTCTCTCTCAGCTCTACTCTGACACTGATCATCACTCATCCGAATAAAACACCCGCTCCTCTGGATCTCTCCGATTCATCCTGACCTTCACACACACTGAGAAACCTGACAGAGTCTAGATCTGTGTGTGAACAGACTGAATCTGAATTATACTGCAGCTGCAACACATTTACAACTGCAGCTGCAACTGGTCAGTATTTTAAGATTATTATTGTCCATTTACAGAGTGTATTAGTGTATTAAGTTCTGCAGAGAAACTGAACCTGAAAAAAAAAAATAGCTGCATGATTTTGGGGAAAATTATTATCAACATTTTTCTAGTAAAAATTGTGATTGTGATAAAAAAAATCCAGATGTGCTGTGCTTGTTTATATAGGGCTGCATAATTAATAAAAAATAATAATTTGGCCAAAAAACAACAATAATAATAACAATAATAATTATAATTAGTTAAAACATATAAACATTACTAAATAGAAACAAAAGAAACATTACTTTAGAAATATGTCACTTTAAAATAAAAAATTTAGCATTTAAGAAAAAATATTCTTATTATTATTACTT
>NC_081781.1:1399968-1402468 GCF_963082965.1 Carassius carassius
ACGAGACGACTGAATTGCTTCAGATTTGAGTTTCACATTTTCCAGAGCGCAGTGAAAACTATTTAACAGCCTCTTACTGAAGATACTGAAGCAAATCAACTGATACCATGCACAGCACAAGATTATTTCATAAAATGCATCATTAGTCTGGTTGCTTTTTTTCCAAAACACTCATTAATTAATGTGTAAAATAAAATATTATATATATAAATATATATATAAATATATATAAATATATATATATATATATATATATATATATATATATATATATATATATATATATATATATATATATATATTAATAAAAAAAACTTTAAAAACTTAAATTGAAATTTAAATAATTAACGTTGAAGTACTCAAATTACTAAAATTTAAATAAAAAGAAATTAATGTTAAATATAAATATAAAAAAGAGAGAATAAAGTATTGTTTTGGATAATTGAAATAAAGCTAAAATAAAATAAATATAAATGTTATATTAACAACCTAAACATAAATAAGCCAAAATACTTAAATTACTAGTAAAAATAAAAGATAAATAAATATGTATAAAAAAAAAAAACTAAAAACGCACATTCTTTTGAAATAAAATCAAATATTAGATGAAAAATAAAAAACAAAAATAGAAATATTTAAAAAAATACAATACAAATTTAAAAGTGCATTGCATTTGGATATTTGAAATAAAGCTGAAATCAAATTAAAATATAAATATTAGATGAAAAACTTACATTTGAAGTACTAAAATTGCTCAAATTAAAATAAATATAAATTAAAACTAAATAGAATATATATTAAAAAAACATTTGGAAAATAAAGCATATTTTTGTTAATTGAAATAAAGCTGGAAAATGATATAAAACAATATATAAAACAAATATTAAATTAAAAGCTTTAATTATAATTAAACTGAAACTGAAAGGCATTAAATGAGAAGATTGAATTTGCTTAAAATTTGAGTTTCACATTTTCCGGAGGAGACAGAAAACTATTAAACAGCCTCTTTAGAGACAAGTAAAGTTCTAAATTTACATTTTCCATCTAATTTGTGCTAAAAATGCTATAATACACAGCTTTTTTTCAGTGCAGTGCACATTATTTTATCAAATGCATCATTAGTCCGGTTGGTTTTACTGAACACATACAATCTGGCAGCAGCGTCTGTCTGCTTCTCTGCAATCTTTCTTGCTGCAATCTGCATATTTTGCATGAGTCATAAAAATCATTTTTTATTTGAAGTCACTACAGCCTCCATATCGTCTGCCGGATCAAGTGCACATTAATTACTGACACTTGGACAAATTACATCACTGGTGTTTCTGTGGAGACTTTGCCTTGCTAAATACAGTCCCACAGTTCAGACATCATGTGTCCCTGTATTAATCTGATTAATAATTCATTCACCACTTGACCCATAAATGGGTCCATTTCACGAAGAAACGCCAGGCTAATATTTCCCCCATAAACAACAGAAAAGAAAAAAAAACACATATATTTGATTTAAAACACCATTTCCGTTAAGATTGTTTGCATTGCAATTTGAATGTTATGCATATTCACGCTCAAAAGTATAATTCTGTAATGCAATAATAATAATAATAATAATATGAATATTGTCTGTAAAGAAAATCATCTTTTCTGTAAACACAATCTTTTAAAATTAAAACCAGCTTAACTTAGGTTCATAACATGAAAGGCAAAAATGATGTAAACTTAAAAATATACTTAGCTGTTTAAAAAAAAAATACATATTTTTCAAATTTGATTTTGTTGCATTACTTATATTTCTATAATATTATAAATCAAATTGTTATAATATTATATAATTTGTGAAGTTTTGTAGTAATCAGTCTGCTTAATTTTCAATTTCATTACGATTTTCATAAAAATATCACAATATATATACAGTACACACACATTTTTATACATATATTAAATCATATTTATAATATATTATTATTGCATTACATTAACGAGAATTTGCGTAGTTAAGAATATGCTTAAGATTATATATACAATTATTTTATCGTTGTTATTATTGTTATAGTTAATACAGAATTACAGTAATGAGAATTTGTATTCTGTAGTAATGAATGTGTTTAATTTTCATAAAAATAATACCACAAATTTGAATATATTTAATGTCGGGAGAAATATTTTCGGATCATTTCTCGACTGTTTTCATGAGATTTACCAATGACCCATAAACTACCAAACTGCCCGAGTTAGTACATTGTTCTGTAATTAACTTATTTTTCATTTAGTTTAATATCTCATATGCTAATCCATAATCCATGCATTACAGATGAGCAAGTGAAGGGCCGGTCTATTTAAACATCATTAGAGTGATGGAGTGCCTTCATTTGACCTTGCAATAGCAGCATCATTACGATGACCAGGATCATCTGTAAAATTATGCGTATTATTATCATTTTACAGTGGCATGCTTGGGTAAACTATCACTTTATATTACGACAGCAGATAGTCATGCACTGAG
>NC_081781.1:1407468-1474968 GCF_963082965.1 Carassius carassius
TCCGTCTATCAATCTATCTATCTATCTATCTATCTATCTATCTATCTATCTATCTATCTATCTATCTATCTATCTATCTATCTATAAATGTCTAAATGGCAATGCATTAGATAAATTATTAAAGCAAGTGCATTTTAATGCAATATTTATATATTATAATTATATTAAATATTAATGTAAGTGGCATTGCTTTAAAGAAAGAAAGCAAAACATTAAAAAGGTGTAACCCATTGGTTTAAATGAGTACACATAAATACATAACTGCAGTAATTCATGATATTATAATTAAGACCATAATAAATCATATTTCATAGTTCATAAATAGATTCAAACATATACATTTCATTAAGAGATTATAGGACATGAAAAATATATGTAAATAATAATATAAAAACAATAACCTTACAGTATTCATGTTGCATTATTCCATTACCTTTTAATAATTTACATCCATCCGTTAAACTTTTTTTTTACTAATGCATTTTCAAATTTAACTTTTTCCAAAAAAAAAAACATATAAAATTAATTTCGTTTAATTAATGTCTTTCGCTGTTGTAAATCACATTATCACTATGCATATAATAATCTCACCGTTCCTAATTAAAAACAACACAGCGCCATCTAGTGTTCAGAAACAAACAAATGCGCCACTGCTGTTATTATAATAACGTGACCTCCTTTCTAACAAAATATACACTTACCGGTGTTTAACAGAGCTCATAATCAAAATACTCTAATGTAACCACTGTTATCTATATATGTTCTCTTTTATAGATCAGCGAATGAAACGCATAACTCGTTTAACTCTGTTTACACTGTAGAGTCAGTAAAGCGGAACTGATGTGCGTCGCTTTTGTTTCCGCCGGATACAGAGAGCGCTGGATCTACAAAACATAAACAGATTTCCACCAGCACGCTTGTTTATTACAATGGGCTTCTACTGTAAATAAAGCCGCTATGAGGTTTGCTTACAGGCTGTTCAGCAGTGAATGGAGGAGGTTTCTGAGCAGGGATATGTCCTCATACACACAAGGACAGAGTCCAGAGGCCAGAATCAGAGAGTATTTCTACTACATCGACCATCAAGGACAGGTACTGAGAAGAGTACTATATAATCATGTTTCATTTATATCATTACCAGAATCACGATTTACTTCTCTCTTTTAAGCTGTTTCTGGATGACACCAAGGTGAAGAACTTTGTCACCTGTTTCAAAGGTATCTTTGGGGGTTTTGAAATACAAATACAAATTATTTAAATTATTTGCGTACATGCATATATCTAATACTATTTTGTGCAATTTCCTTATGGAATATGCATATGTCATGTGGTCTCTATTACATTCATATAAACCTCTTTGGCTTGGCTACTTACACAATCATTTTGAACAGTAAAATAATCCTAATTTTATCCTTCTGTACTTAAAATTGTAATTATAAAGAAGTACTGGGAGTGTAATATGGTATAATGATGATAATGTTACAGTACTGAATGTTATCATATTCCTAACCCATGGCAAAGTTTCAAAATAGTGGTTTTGTGAGATGAAAAGCTAATAATTATAAATAAAATCAATTAATTAATAATAAAGAAATAACTTTTTTGTTAACAAATGTTTACAGCATTTCTTTATTTTTTTACCTAAAGCAAAAGCTTCAGAATTCGAATGTATATAAATCATTTCTGACACAAATGTTAGTACCGTATTTTAAATTGTGCTGTAAAGTAAAATTATTCAAATATCAAATATATATTTTTTTATATTTTACAGTACAATTGTAATTTTCAACTTATACTTCTGTTAATTTTAATAGTTAAAGCAACATTACCAACAAAAGCATCATTTGGATCATTAATATGAGAACCGTTAACGTGAATATGTTGTTAAAATATTGAAATATAAGGTCAGTGTTAGTTTATTATCATTGACATAAGATCTAAGGTTTTTATAAATTCTTAAAACAGTTTTAAATTTGAAAAAAAAAGTAATAAATTTAATGTGTTTTTGTCTTTTACACACACACACACGCAAATTTATATATATTTTTTTATTCAGTTTTATTTATTTTTGTACATCAGCTGGAAAATTATATTTTTTAAATATTTTATTTCAAGTAACAAAAGTGTTTTTATTTTTATGTAGTTCCAGTTTTAGCGTAAGTAAACTGCTGTAACCCAGCTTTAATTAAATATTTTACATCTGAAGGTTTTGGCTGTTAAAAAAAAATAATAATAATAATAATTTTAAACTGCCATTAATTACATAATATTTGAAATGCACTAAATTGTTTTTTCCCCATTCATGTTCTCACTATAAAGCGTGCTAAATGGCATCAGGCATTACTAAATAAAGAGTTTGAACCAAATCAGCCAGCTCTAAGATTAACTGGCTCCATTACAATATAAAAAAGATGTATGCTATTTTACAACTCCAAAAACTCAAAAGCCACTTGCTTATTGTTATTTGATTTTTTTCTCTCGTCAGACCAGCACTTCTTAGTGTTCTTCTTCAAGCGTCTGAAGGTCAATCAGAGCGGCCGATATGAACAGGACTTCCCCTTCCTCTCGCTGTGCGGACGCGAGCGTAACTACCTGCGCTGTGAAGACCGTCCTGTTGTGTTCACGCACCTGTTATCGGAGGCGGGGCTTGAGGAGCGTCTGTCATACTGTGGAGGCGGAGTCAAACTGAGCGCTCCGTTCCGCCCGGAATCTCTCTTCATGCATCCGGTCAGCGGAAGAGTTTACCATCCCGGACCGGAGCGGGGGGGAGACGTGGGGTTGGTGCGGTCAGCGCTGGCCATTGAGCTGAGCACTCACTTTGAGTACGCCACGGGTCAGGAGAGCACGGTACAGCCCACGCATTTCATATGGGCGGGGCTTCGACACACTCTGACCAATGAGCTGGCCAAACATTTTCCCATTCAAACAGATGAAAGTGTGAAGCTGCAATGATTCAGTTAACCTACAGATCGATTATCATCATTAAAATCCTGCTGAAATTAATGTATATTTATGCATACGGTATTCTGAACATACTGCTGAAATAAATGTATATATTGGGTCTTATTATGTCTTGTCTTGCATATTAATGTTAGTCAGACAGTGTAATATAAACAGGGTTCAACACGAGAAAACCGGAGCGACAGCCAAACGCTAGCAAAAAATAAAATAAAAAAATAGATCAAAGTGCCATTAATTTGTCATATCATTTGCATATTGCTCGTTTGTTGATTTTGATTGCTTCTATTATTCTAATTTGTAAATCACTTTGGAAAAGCATCTGCAAATGACTAAATGTAATGTCACCTCTTAATTTAGTCCAAGTAAACACCCTTCCCATCTCAAAACCTAATATAATGCCTACTAAACAGCATTTGCACATCTTTAAACCAAGTAAGTGGTCATGCATCTCAAAAAACCTACAGTAGTATGCGCCGGCTCCCTAATTGGACAGCATTTTTTGGTCATATGTTTTAAAACCTAGTGAACTGACTCCCTAAACAGCTTTCTGGAGCTATATAGACAGCTTTTGACAGCTGTGTCAATACCTTGTGATCTGATTAAGCAGACAAAATATTTGGCCATGCATCACTTAATCTTAAAGTGAGTACCCAACACAAACAATTTTCTTTGTTCTTTCATCTCAAAACTTAATATGCTGCCTAACTAGATTGAATTTGTTAGGTATATGTCTTAAAACCAAGTGAGCACTCTAACCAAACAGCTTTTTTGCTCCTGCATCTCAAATCTTAGATTGCTGCTCAAGTAGAAAGCATTTGTTGGGCATGTGTCTTAAACCTAGTTTGCTTCCTATATAGTTATCAACATAGACAATATTTTGCAATTGTGTCAAAACCTTTTATTCTGATTGCATTGCTTGAATTTTTGGGCATGGATCACTAAACCTAGTACGCTGCCTAACTAGACAGCATTTTTTGAGCATATGCCTTAAAATCTAGTAAGTTGACTAACTAAACAGCTCTTTCAGCATCAATCTCAAAACCTAGTATGTTGCCAAAATAGACATAAACCTGTCCCTAAACCTTGTGATCTGACTAAACAGGCAGAATTTGTGTAAAGGCATTAATAAACCTAGTATCCTGCCTATGTAGATTTGGGTACTTGTCAAAACATTGATGAATGCATAGACTTAATTTTAGAGCATGCATCACTAAACCTAGTGCACTGCCTAACTAGACAGCATTACTTGGGCATATGCCTTAAAAGCCAAGTGAGCACCGTACCCATGCATCTCATCACCTAGTAGGCTGTCTACATTGACAGCTGTCTCAAAAAGCTCTTTTCCAGGTAAATATCTGTTAAAATGTAATTTAAAAATGTACTATCTTCAGTGTCACATGAAATCATTCTAATATACTGATTTGCTGCTCAAGAAACATTTCTGATTATTATCAATGTTGAAAGCGCTATTTTTGTGGAAAGTACACTCTTAGAAAAAAGGGTTCATTGGGGTTCTATATAGAACCATAGGTTTCTTTACTCAACTCCAAAGAACCTTTTATGCTAAAAAGGTTCTATAATGACAAGAAAGAACCCTTTTGGCACAAAGGTTCTTTAGGCTATTAATCATTCATATATTACATTATCCTGCAACATTTTATATTTGTAATTAAATTATTGTTTGTAGTAACTTAATATCACATTTTAATCATGCTGATTTTTGGAGAAAAACTGAAATGGCACTCTTCGTGTGATATTGATTAACTACATAAAATGATATAAATATATACATAAATATATATATAAATATATTTTCTAACCCCCATATCTTGAATTTTGTGATCATTCACATGCATTCATAAATGCATTTGAATACACCGAATAATGCAGTGAATGAACGCACTCAAAATGCACACGCGCACTAGTATGACTTCATCATGTAACTTTGCACTAGCCTAGATGGGTGCACTTTTTAGGCACGATTTGTTTAGTTTTTGAATATACTTGGTACTGTTAAAAGGCACATCATTAAAACAAAAAATACAGTTCACATATAGCTAACACCTAAACACGTGTGGAAAACGTAATTAGAACTAGCTACTAAATTGCTTATTTACCCCAAACTGACTCAAATAATTCGCAAACCCGCTTTGAATTCCCGAACTGACTCAAATGATTCGCGATCCCGCTCCGAACTGCCGAACTGACTCAGATGATCCGCGAACCCCAAACTGACTCAAATGGTTCGCGAACCCGCTCCGAACTCCCGAACTGACTCAAATGATTCGCGAACCCGCCCGAACTCTCGAACTGATTCAAATGATTCGCGAACCCGCTCCGAACTCCCGAACTGACTCAAATGATTCGCGAACCCGCCCGAACTCTCGAACTGATTCAAATGATTCGCGAACCCGCTACGAACTCCCAAACTGACTCAAATGATCCGCGAACCTGCTCCTAACTTCCAAACTTACTCAAATGATTCACGCTCCGAACTCGCGAACAGACTCAAATGATTTGCGAATCCGTCCCGAACTCCCGAACTGATTAAAATGATTCACGCTCCGAACTCCCGAACTGACTCAAATGATTCGCGAACCCGCTACGAACTCTCGAACTGATTCAAATGATCCGCGATCCCGCTCCGAACTCCCGAACTGACTCAAATGATTCGCGAACCCGCTTTGAACTCCCGAACTGATTCAAATGATTCGCGATCCCGCTCCGAACTCCCGAACTGACTCAAATGATTCGCGAACCCACTTTGAAAATCCCGAACTGACTCAAATGTTTCGCGAACCCACATTGAACTCCCGAACTGACTCAAATGATTCGCGAACCCGCTACGACCTCCCGAACTGATTCAAATGATTTGCGATCCCGCTCCGAACTCCCGAACTGACTCAAATGATTCGCGAACCCGCTTTGAACTCCCGAACTGACTCAAATGATTCGCCAACCCGCCCCGAAGTCAAGAATTTTGCTAGTTTTATTCGCCTTGTTTAATATTTCTATTTAGCCTTAAAAACGTATTTCTGTTAGTTCCCAAGGCAACATTTCATTTAGATCTAATCCTTATATTTTATTTAATTTCGGCTTCATTTCAATTACAGAAAATTATATTTAATAGATTTAGTTTGAGTTTGTCCAGGGTTATTATCGTTAACAAAAATTTTACAACCATAGAAACATTTTTATTACATAAACATAGATTTTTTTCAGCTATAAAAACATTTTTCAGCTGCAAAGGCAACTTTTGTAGTTTGATGAAACACTAAAATTACTAAAAGTAAATTAAATAAAGCTATACATTTATTAAAAAAAACAATATAGACATATTTTAATAAAACAAAAACGCACATAAAAATTACAAAAACTAAAAAATCTATTTTAAATCAGACCTATAATATTATATCATACTAAAATAGCATTGTTTTTAAACTGCAGCATGCAATCACTCATATATGTTTTCTTCTGAAGGTTCTCAGTTCCTCAGTTTGAGTCTCTCATCATCATCATCGGCACCAACAGTATTTCAGAACAGAGTCTCGCTGAACTCATCAAGAAAGTAAGAGCTCTTCACATCACAGATACATGAAGAAACACAGCAATCCAGACGTGTGTCAGGATAATGAGATTGATGAGGTCGGAGTGGGGACTCGTCTGGGGTGTGTTTATAAACTATATAAGGTCTCCCAGCATTTAAATTCACACATGTCTATAGGCTTCTGGACGCAGACGGTCCGTATTTACCCGTTTATAATCACCCTTTTATTCATTTCCTTCTGCTTTTCTCATTATTTCTAAGAATTCAACGTTATAGCAAATATTCACAATATTTTTTTGTGATAATGCTATATAAAATTAAGCAACAGTGTGAATATTGTGATGATTTCAATGTGCCTTTTATTTTGTTTTTTAAAAAAGCATTTCAGATTATATATATATATATATATATATATATATATATATATATATATATATATATATATATATATATATATATATATATATATATATATATATATATATATATATATATATAGTATATTTATAGTTTATTCAGCCTTTTAACAATATTCTTAATTTTTTTATGTATTATAAAAGGGCTGAAAAATATTAATATCTATCCATCTAATTTTTCTAGTTATATTGTCTTAAAATGTTATTTTAATTATATATATATATATATATATATATACAAACACAGAGAGTGAGAGTATTGCAAAAAAGGCAGAAATATATCAATATTTCAAGACAATATTAGACTATTTCTAGACTGGATATCTGGATGTGAATGGGTGCCGTCAGAATGAGAGTCCAAACAGCTGATAAAAACATCCCAATAATCCACAGCACTACAGTCCATCAATTAGCATCTGGAGAAGACAAAAGATGAAACACATGCAGCATTAAATTGCTTTTAAATGAAAATATGAGTTCAAATATGAAATATGTGGATTATTGTGATGTTTTTATCAGCTCTCATCTCACTGACGGCACCCATTCACATCCATTGCTGAGACACTGATGCAATGCTTCATTTCTACAAATCTGATGAAGAATAAAACCTATCTACATATTGGATGATCTGTGGTTGAGTGAATTGCGTTATCATACAGAATCTAATTGGGATTTGTGTTGATTGTGTGTATGGATCACATTCCCTCTAAACAGTGCTTCAGAGAGTCGTGAGCGTGCAGATCTCTCTGCAAACGCTGCATCCGCATCACAAGAGACTATAAGAGCCGCACGATTACACCGTGAGTTCACCATATCAGAAACTGGAATACATGACGTCTGCAGACTGAAAGTGTGTTTTTTCACATCGTCTTAAAGATGGCTTTATCAGAGCGGCTGCACTCCCGGGTTTCTGGTATCACAAAAGGAAACAGTAAAGGCAGCAACTTCCTGCGGTCGAACTGAAGCCGAGCCGAAAACATGGAAACCAGACCAAAGGAAAAAATGCCTTAAAATCCAATTTTCCCTAATAATAATAATAATGTCCTAATAACAAATTCAGCAATGCTACTCGTTGTGGTCCAATAGCACTAACAAGTTATTTTGAATATATTTTTGATTCATCTTATGATTAGCTAATAAAATAGGTGATGATGTAATGAAAATTATTATTTACTTTTTGTTTTACAACATAATGTAGCGCTTTGGGTATAAGAAAAGCACAATATAAATAAAATATATTATTATTATTATTATTATTATTATAAAAAAGCTTTTATGTACAACAGTAATTCATGAATGTGTTTTGTCCAATAATATTTAATTCAAAATACAAATAAATCAATTAGTAAATAGAAATATCAAATAAAAAAATCTAGTATGCTTAGTTTTAGTAAATAATAGCATGCAGAGTTTTTTTTAGTAAATAAATAAGTACTAAGTAAATAATTTGTTTTTTTTGTATATCAATTTGCAGAGTAAATCTAATTTAGCTATGTTTGTTGTTCATGAGTATTATTTTATATTTAAATTTTATTGTGTGTTTTATTAGTATTACGAATAACTAGGTCTATGTATATTAATGTAACTGAAATGAAATAAAATGTAATATATATATATATATATATATATATATATATATATATATATTATATATATATATATATATATATATATATATATATATATATATATATATATATATATATATATATATATATATATATATATATATATATTTAATTATTATTATTTTTCCCCTTCTAGTGATAAATGTTTTTTATGTTTTTTTAAAAACCCGTATCATATCGTATGTGTGAATATTCAAAGTTTTATATCAGCAATGAAAGATTTTAAAAAACAATTCAATGAATGCTAGTCTCTTCAGATAAACACAATCGCTTTGTCTTCGTGCCTCCGTGTTGTCAGGGGCAACAGTTATTTTTCCGCTCCAAATCGCCTTTATTCCCATCACCGTCACCTTATTGGACGATTCCCCCGTCGGTCCGTTGTTTGTATCGAGCTGTGATTGGCTACCGCATGTGTCAGTCAGAAACGACGCGATTCTATTGGCTGAACCCCAAGGACGCAATGCGAGGGATCAGCTGTGGCTCGTGCGCGTACAGGCAACAAGTGGATTTGCTGATTTTGAGTGAATTAGTTACTTTAAAGATCACATTATGAAGATAAATAAACGCGTTTAGACACATATATAGTTTAAACCCGTGTCCCGCGTGTGTTAGATACGTGTAAAGGAGCCGTTAAAGTAGAGTTCGTGTTCTGATAGCAGCGTTTAACGGTTTTTTTTTTACCGTTACGTTTGCGAGGTTTGATAACATGCGCGCGCTATTGTGAGTAACGTACAGGTGTTATTATTACAGGTGAATATGACAGAAAAGTTCAGTAATAAGTCTGAGTTTATGATGTGTGACTCTGGATCAGATGAGGATATAACTGCTGAGGACGGAGGCTCGACAGAATCAGTCCGCAAGGTAACTTTCAGAAAACATTACCTCAGATGTCACATGCTAATTTATTACTTATTGCTTAACATTAAAACCATCAACGCAATAAGAAATAACAGATTGAGGCACTTAACAAAAAGTACAATGGTGTTACCTAATTCTTTCAGTTAACTGATTCAATATATATTCACAAACTATGGTATTATTGTTAAGTATTAGACGAATAACATAGCACTAGCATGTTTATAGACGGATACCATGACGTTCTTTAATGTCCTTGCAATGAAATTAAATAGTAACACTTTAAAATAAACATCAGTACTTGCACAGAATTAATTTAATTATTAATGTTAGTTCATGGTAAGTTCAACATTTACTAGCACGTTACCAAAATCAAACTTTGTAACGTCTCTGCTAACATTAGATAATGGACTCTGAACATTTTTATTAATAAATACTGTAAAATATGTAGTTAATGGTTAGTTCATGTTAGTTAATGGACTAACTGATGTCAACAAATGAGACTTTACTGTAATGTGTTGCCATTAAAATAATAATTATTTATATATATATATATATATATATATATATGTATATATATATATATATATAAATATATATATAATTTGTTATTTTGCATTTTATTTAGATTATATACGTGTATCTTATTTTTTTGTATATATGCACACATTAAATATTTAAATTATATATATATGATTTATAGATAGATAGATAGTCAAATGATAGATAGATGGATGGATGGATGGATGGATGGATGGATAGATAAGTAAGTATGAAGCATAAAGAATAGGACAGAAGTGCAATGTTGTATTCTAAATATGCTAATTTCAGCTGATGTCATGACAGGTGTGTGTGTGTGTGTGTTTTAGGGATGTGACCCTCTCGTCTCAACCCAACGCAGTAGGCTGCAGCAGCGGAGAGCTAAACTCAACCAGCAGATCAACCGAGAGCTTCGTCTGCGGAGTGGAGCTGAAAACCTGTACAGGTATCAGTATATCTGCAAATACTGAGGGGCATGTTTTTCATAATAACACACACTGTGCCCAACACCATGCCTGACCCAGAACTAACAGGAAGTGACCCGTGACACGCCTCTCTGTTGATGTTGTGATGTGTATTTATTTAGCGGTGGGTGGTATGACCAAACTCTTCCATTGCATTATGAGTTTACGTTTCACCAGATATACTGCAATACAAACGGTGTAGCATTATAATGGCTACCAGCTTATACTTTTACACAATACATGAGTGACATAGATGGTGTTTTTTTTCCAGGGCCAGCAGTAATCAGAAGGTGAAGGAGACTGTTGCATTAGAACTGAGTTTTGTGAACTCAAACCTTCAGCTTCTCAAAGAAGAACTAGAGGAACTCAACAGCAGTATGAACGTCTACCAGACCGAGAGGTTGCTTACACATGCACTTTCTAGATCTCTTTATTCAAACATTGTTTACTTGGTTACCTGATAAGTTTCTGGATAACTTGGCAGTGAACTTGAAATACCTTCTGCAGTATTCAGACTTCCGGATAGTTTGGTATCACACTTTGATAGTAACTGGGTAGACTTGCTTGAAGGGCAGAAGAAAAAAAAAAATCACAGGTTTATCAAATTTATTTTATTTTAGATAAATCAGGTGTGAAACATGCAGAACACATTTTTAGTTTTGTTTAAAGTAATAGTTCACCCAAAAATTTTAATCTGTTGAAAATGTACTCACTCTAAGGTCAGCCAAGATTTGGATGAGTTTGTGTCTTCATCAGGTTTGGAGAAATGTAGCATTGCATCAGTGTCTCAGAAATGGATGCTCTGCAGTGAATGGGTGCCGTCAGAATGAGAGTCATAATAACATCACAATAATCCACAAGTTAAAATGCCTTGATGGATTTGTTGTTAAAACACACAGCTTTCGGCTTCACAAGACATTAACCGATGGACTGAAGTGGTGTGATGTTTTTATCAGCTGCTTGGACTCTGACGGCACCCATTCACTGCAGAGCATCCATTGATTTGACAATGATGCAATGCTACATTTCTCCAAATCTGATGAAGAAACAAACTCATCTGCATCTTTGATTTTGCAATTCTAGAATAATCAACAGTCAAGTCAAATTGTAAGTGTGCAGGACATGGATTTTGTAGCTTATTTCTTTATGTGCAGTGTGTAAAATATATACTTCAAACATTCACAAACGGATCATTGTTTTTGTTGCAGTGAGACAGTCAGTGTTCCCATGATTCCACTGGGATTGAAAGAGACTAAAGAGATTGACATGACAGTCCCTCTTCAGGTGAGATGAACAGAAAGATTACTAGTCGACACATTCAGTGTCTAAATCTGTCTAGAAAGAGTTTTTCTCTGCTGTTTTATCAGGATTTCATCAGTGAACATTACAGTGAGGATGCGTCTCTGTACCTGAACGAGATCCGGGATTTTATGGAACTAAGACAGGTCTGTTCAAGTTAACATGCAATGCTGTTCACAAAGCCAGTAACTTCTTTAACATGCACTAAAGAATAATTAAAAACAAGACCAGAAACATACAAAAATAATAAAATGTTATAAATGAAAGAAATCCATTTTCCAAACCGTGTCCTCACTCTTTTATGTAGGTTTCTCAAATTAACGATTCTGAAGACATTATGCATGAATTCCATACCTTTGCAGATTTCAAGTTAAATCATACATTTTGGCTTAAAATTTTTTTGCTGCTTTTGCTATTTTAATAAATGCATTAAAAGTGATACATACAGTATATACACAACTGTTCAAAAGTTTGGGATCAGTGAGACGTGTAATGTTTGTTAAAGAAGTCTCTTCTGCTCATTAAGGTTGCATTTATTTGATTAATATACAGAAAGGAAAAAACAGTAATCTTGCAAAACATTATTTAAATATAAAATAATGGTTTCTATTCTAATATCCTTTAAAATATAATTTATTTCTGTGATGCGCAGCTGAATTTCCATCATCATTACTCCAGTCTTCAGTGTCACATGATCTTCAGAGATCATTCTGATATGATGATTTATTATTAAAATTATCAACAATTGTGCTGACAAATTAATTTTTTGGAATCTGTGATACTTTTTCAGGATTCTTTGTTTATTAAAAGCTAAAAAGTACAGCATTTATTCAAAATCTAAATCTTTTCTAACAATATAAATCTTTGCTATCACTTCTTAATTTAACACATCATTGCTGAATAAAAGTTTTAATTTCTTAAAAAAAAAAAAAAGAAAGAATAAAAATTCACTGACCCTAAACACTAGTGTATATTGTTAGAAAATATTTTTCTTTTAAATAAATCCTATTCTTTTTAACTTTTTATTCATCAAAGAATCCTGAAAAAAAGTATCACAGGCTCCAAAAAAATCTGGAGCAGCACAACAGTTTCAACACGGATAATAAATCAGTATATGTGTCATGTGACACTGAAGACTGAAAATACAGCAGTGTATCACAGGAATAAATGACACTTTAACAGATATTCACATAGAGAACAGCTAATTTAATTGTAATAATATTTTACCTTATTTTTAATCAAATAAATGTAGCCTTGGTGAGTAGAAGAAACTTTAAAAATCATTCTGATCCCAAACCTTTGAACAGTAGTGTATATGATTTAAAGAATCTTCTTTCTTATTTTCTGGAAAATTGGAAAAGTTTTATTGATATTTTTGAACTCAGTGTCATCAAATTATATAATATTAGGACTTTTTTGCAAATCAGCAAAATTTCTTGTCAAGATGCATGGTTGAGTGACGAGAAACACAAGTCAAATTGTTATTTCTGAGCTGAAAATGATGTCTTCAGTCCTCACCTGTTATCTCTGTAGTCCATGCGAACTCCCAGCAGGAACGAGGCAGGTCAGGAGCTGCTGATGGACTATTATAACCAGCTCTATTTCCTGGATCAGCGCTTCTATTCACCGCACAGAAGTCTGGGAGTTCATTTTCATTGGTGAGACACACTGCTGCACACAAACACATGAATGATCAGAGACAGAGCTTCTGATGGCGTGTCTCTTCACAGGTACGACTCACTGACCGGCGTTCCTTCAGTCCAGAGAGCGCTGGCCTTCGAGAAAGGGAGCGTTTTGTTCAACATCGGAGCACTTTACACTCAGATCGGAGCCAGACAAGATCGCTCGACACTGACTGGCATTCAGAGCGCTATCGATGCTTTCCAGAGAGCAGCAGGTACTGATTCATCTGGATCCCTCTGTTTTTCTGAGCCATTCACAGGAAACGCTGTCACAGTATGTTACAGCTATATTCATGTGCTTATCATTTAAAACAATTCTGATAGTATCACTCTATTAATATTGATAACAAAACATTTCACTCTTTCCAACATGCTTCGGCTCAACACTCAGACTTTAACTACACATATTATCACACCACACCTCATTATTTACATTAATGTGCATTATAACAACAACATTATTTCTAATAGAAAAACTATTTAAGAATTGATTCTTATTATTTTTTAATTAAACAATACCACTTTACTTGACAATATACTCTACCATTCAAATGTTTGGGGTTGTGTTTTTGAACAAATCAGTATAGATTGTAAAAAAGTATAAAGTATTACAATTTAAAATAGCTGTTGCTGATCTATGAGAAAATATCTTAAAATGTTATTTATTTCTGTGTCCTTCAATGCTGAAAATAGTTCTCAGAATAAAATAATAACAGCATTTATTTGAAATAGAAATCATTAGCAACATTACTTTTGGTCAGCCTTTGCTAAATAAAAGTATTAATTTTTATTTTAAAAAATTGTTTAATTTTTAAAAACATTTTAACATTTATGTATTTATTTTGAATAAATATTTTAGTATTTTAAAAATATTTTACAAAACATTAATATTGCATTCACATTGACTTTTAAAATCAAATGTAATTTTTTTCCCCCAATATAAGCTATTTAAATGTAACACAAATGAAATCGGACATTTTGATTGGCTGAAAACATCAAAACAGTTGAATCTACCAAATAATATTATATTATAGTAATAGGTCACAAGGTCAGCAAACAAATGACTGCTGAACTGAAGTTCTGAAGCTCTTTGCTTATATAAATTAACTTGTAAACATGACGTGTGTGTGTGTGCAGGTGCGTTTCTCTACCTGCAGGAGAATTTCTCTCATGCTCCCAGTCTGGATATGAGCAGCCCTGCGCTAAGCATGCTGGTCCGTCTCATGGTAGCTCAGGTAATGAAAGAAATAGGCTCATAGACATTAAATACACATTTCAGATTCTGATGTAATATGTTTGAGAAGTCATCAAGTCACATATTTCTGAGTTTATCTTGTGTAGGTTCAGGAGTGTGTGTGTGAGAAGGTCATACTCAACGTGCAACACAACAACCTGAATGTGCTTCTGCAAGCCGCCCAGGAGGCAGCGAGGGTAAACACACACACACACACACACGTTTGTTTTTGTGTAAAGTGTGTTCATCCCATAGGTGTAATGGTTTTTATACTGTACAAACTGTATATTCTATGGCCCTACACCAACCCTACACCTAACCCTAACCCTCACAGGAAACTTTGTGCATTTCTACTTTCTCAAAAAAACTCATTCTGTATGATTTATAAGCGTTTTGAAAAATGGGGACATGGGTTATGTCCTCATAAGTCACCCTCTCCTTGTAATACCTGTGTCATACCCATGTCATTATACAGAGCACACACACACACACACAATGTAATGGGGTTTTATGTGTTAATAACTGTGTGTGTGTGTGTGTAGGTATCAGACGTGTATTCTCTGGTTCTCCAGGCGATGTCTGTCGAGTTACTGAAGGACTACGTTCCCTTCTCCTGGATCTCTATGGTTCAGGTCAAAACGCATCATTTTAGAGCGCTGGCTCATTACTACACCGCTGTGGCGCTGTGTGACGCTTCAGGTGACCTTTACTGACTGATGACATCATGCACACATCAAAAGTTTGGAATGATAAGGATTTTTGAATGTTTTTAAAAGAAGTCTCCTGCTCACCAAATCTGCATTCATTTAATCAAATTTACCAATGTTTGAAACTATGTCTCAGTAGCATTCAAAAGTTTGGGGCAAGTAAAAAAACCTAAACATTTATTAAGCAAAGATGTATTCAAATCAGCATATTAGAATGATTTCTGAAGATCAAGTGACACTGAAGACTGGAGGAATTCAGGTTTGATCACAAGAATAAATTACAGTTTAACACATATTCACATAGAAACAGCTCATTTAATAGTAATAATATTTTACCTATATTGTGATCAAATAAATGCAACCTTGGTGAGCAGAAGAGACTTCTAAAATGTTTTATTAATTATTGCAATCTCTTAAGCAGTAGTATTTGTTTTTTGTTGTTTTATCATCAAAGCTGATCTGATCTACTGTACTTTATTAATACGTGTTCCAGTTTGTATCGTGCACGTCATTCTAAATAAACAATCTTCTATAATGATAATTTTCATTCAAATTGCAGACTGATTGCTAATGTTTTTTTAACAACTAACAGGCATGTCTGATGAAGATGAAGATGAAGGTGGAGAGATTAAAGCTCTCGTACAGGTTCACACCAGACGACCTGAAAAACTCAATCTTCAGGATCCAGAGGACAAACGGAGACTGGGTTTGTGTCTATGCTTTTTCCGAACACAGATTTACAGTTTCAGTGCATGAGAAAATATGCTTTTTTGATGTCATTTTGAAGGTAAAGCTCATCTGCGTAAAGCCATCATACGTCACGAGGAAGCCCTGCGTCTACACGGTGTGTGTAAAATGCTTCGAAAGATGGACATCCTGCAGGAGGTTCTGTCACACGCTCACGCCTGCTCGCTGGAGAAATACTCGGAGATTGATCAGGAAGATGATTTCTGTGAGGTCGCAGAGGCTCCAGAGATCCAGTGTGAGTGTTTATATGAACAGTTATGGTTAAATCTGTGTTGATTAGTAATGTAGTACTATATCACTCATACTTACCTCCGGTTCAGGTGTATTATCATTATCTAAAACTAAAACCACAAAAAATGTGGTTAAAGAATTATTTCAGCCAGATATCAAGTAAACATTTCTCACTTTGGTATAGTTAAATAAAAAAATGAAAATTAGAAATATTTATTTGGAAACTAGCTGAAATTAAGTTTCATATATGTGACCCCAGAGCACAAAACAGGTCTTAAGTGTCAATGTTTCAAAATCGAGGTTTCTACATCATCTGAAAGCTGAATAAATCATCTCTCCATTGATGTGTGGTTTGTTAAGAGGATAATATTTGTCTGAGATACAACTATTTGAAAATCTGGAAACAAATCTAAATACTGAGAAAATCATATTTAAAGTTGTTCAAATGAACTTCTTAGCAATGCATATTACTAATCAAAAATTAAGTTTTGAGATATTTACTGTAAGAAATTTACAGAATATCTTCAAGAACATGATCTTTACTTAATATCCTAATAGTTTTTGGCATTTAAAAAAAATCTATAATTTTGATCCATACAATGTGTTTTTGACTATTTCGACAAATATACCCCAGAGACTCAAGAGTAAAAAGAGTGCTCTAAAGTCACATATATATATATATATATATATATTATTTCAGTTAATGTTTATTACAAAAAACAAGTTATTTGTTGGTTTTAGTTTCAGTAAACTATAATAATGCTATGATTCTTACACATGTATGGGATCAGAATCCCGCCAAATGAATTGCAGCCACAGATCGAAAAATAATAAGTAAAGATCAAATATTTAAAAACACGTGTAAAATAATAACGCACAAAACCAAAAAACAAATGCAGTTTTTCTTTTAACAACAAACAGCGCAGTCATGGATCGAAAAATAATAAGTGTAAATCAAAAATGTAAACGCATTTAAAATTATATGCTCATATGTTATTTTTTTGTGTGCTTGTGGTCTTTTCCCCTTTGCTCTTGTTTCCACGTTCTGCGCTTGTGTTTCTAAATGTTGATGTAAATCAAGGCAGGATTCAGCGTCACCATTGGCCCACAAGTTCTAGATTGATAGCTGCTCCTCTAGCCAATCAGTCCAAGGGGGAGTTGACGTCACTCCAATGCGACTCTGGCTGCTGTGGCAGGTGTGTGAAGTAGAGCGTGACGGTGACACGGGAGTGGATTTTCAAATCTCTCCCGTCCCACTCCCGCAAAAAAAGAACTTGTCCTGTCCCAATCCCATGTTGTATTTTTTTGGCCGGAATCTGTCCGTTAGGCCATCCTTAAAAATATTCTTGTTTGCCGTAACCCGACTGACCCTGTCAATTTAGCACCGACTCAATTTTTTTTTTTTTTTGCTTTTAGTCCGACCGACTTGCCGATTGTAAATTTGCGTTAAGACCGACCAATTATTTTTTTACTCTTCAAACAACTAATACAAACGCAATAAAATACTATTAATTATATTTAAGTAAGTATTGTAAATATATAAATTGCCTTGGTCTACATACAAATGAAGGCTATCTTCTTTAATTAAAAAAACCCTTGACGTCATCTGTGTTTACACGGATGTCACACTGTGTCCTGTGCGTTCGCTTCGTCTCAGACTCTCACTCACTGTCAGAGTCAACGGCTCGCGCTTGGTAATGATGGCTGCGGCTGCAGTAAACTAAATGTTTGCGGTCACTGTTCAAAGTCATACGGGTTCGGGCACCATAATACATCTAAAAGAATTAATTAAAACAGCTCGACACCGCTTTAACTTGGCACAAAGTTCTGGAAAAACTGTGCCCAGATCTTTTCCCATCCCTTCTCCTCTCTAGTCTAAAACCGTGACCGTGTCGACTGTCACTTTATGTTCGAAAAGCTATTGCACGAATCAAGCATGAATCAACCAACACAAGTTTCAAAAACGAAAATAAGAACATGATTTTAACAACCTTTTCTCGGAGCGCGTCCAGGTTTTTTTTTTTTTTTGAACAGGCGTCACACAGCAACTGCAGCTTCGGACAAACACGCATAACAGCAAATAATACTTCTGCACAATGTTTCTCTTTTTACAACAGAAATATGAATTCAGCCGGTATTCAGTCTCATACAGTTTCGGGCTTGAATCGCCTAGGGCTGTCAAAATAGCTGAAAAAACTAAATTCAAATTTTTTTCTTAAATATGATCAAAATTTGAATTGTATTCGAATTTTAAATGCATAATTTCAGTTAGGGTGAAGAAAAGCTTTTTGCTTCTCTTCTGAGGCTCAAGATAGCGCATCGAGCAAAATATTACTGCATGTTTATTCAAAGCATTAGAATACATGACTGTGAAAAAAAACATAATATTTAAAATAATGTTTATGAACCAATTATTATTAATTAAGTTGCTTAAAGAACTATAAACAAAACAGCATCATGTATGCATGCATTGTTAAATAAATAAAAAGGGCGGAAAACCAGTCACACAGGATACATTTTTTCATTTAAAAACATGAGATGCGTGTAATATGCGTTCTGTGTGAACGGCTTGGTTTCAGTTTTGATGTAAACAAGATCTTCTCCACATTGATTTTAAATTTTTTTTTAAGTGGCTTCAACTGGATAGGCTAACATAACCTTATAATGCAATGCCACATATATTGTCATCGCATCTCGTGCGCGTACACGAGGTGAAAGATGAGAAATCAGATCAGTGCGTGTCGAGCTCGTCCGCCTTTGAAAGTTGTGTAGTCACAGCTGTGCGCGGCGAGATGGACTGGAACATGGACTGTGAAGTACCGGGTCTCATGCAGCTTCCTTAATGCACACCTAAAATTCATATGCGCATTCGAATGTGGATTTTTATTTTAAATTCGACGAATATTCGAAAAAATCTTTTTTTGATAGCCTAAGAAAATCGCCTATGCGATTTTTTTGTTGTTGTTGAAATTTAATCGCAAACACAGCCATGTTGAAGCCTGCAGTAAATGTTTTGCATTATGGCAGTCCACTCTGCTTATTGTTTTTCGAAAATGTTGCACTCCTGTTTGTCATTTTGCACGTAACTTCACGCCAATGAATCATCAGAAATATTGTTCTTTACCAATATATTGAATCTTTACATTCCTCTTGCCTGTTGTCCGTGGATTAACTATATTTGGTGTTATTTGCCGTATAAAACTTGAGACATGCAAAATCGATTTTACAATTGAGTGTTCAATGAACACTCGTCACTCAAATCAAACAGGATATTTTTCACAAAAGTGACAACCCAAGAAAGCAAAGTAAACGTTCTCTCATTTGTAGGTTGCATTGATACGTAGCGGTGGATGCAAGTAAAACAGTACCTCTTTTTTTTTCTCACCTGAAATTCATGCAATAAATATGTTTTTGACAAAGATTTAAATTTTGTCAAAAAAAATCTATATAGCCTGCATCAAAATGAGGTTTGCAATGATGCGCCCGAAGGCACGGGTTGAAGACCCAGTCAGTGACGTCACGATATGCTAATTTGTTTAAATTTATACCGACGTCATCACCATAACAAAAATTTACTTTTTTTTTTACATTGAAACTTGAAAAAAAAAATATAGACCGAGCTACCGACCCTTTTTAAAAAAAAAATCCTGTTACTACAAACCAAAATATTTTTAAGGATGGCCTTACTGTGAAAAAATACAGCACAGATCACAGCATTCCCACTTTAGTTAAATAAACGTTTCGTTGTTATTCTGAGTGCACACAAATAAACGTATGCGGATTCAAAAGATTTATTACTTTTATCTGTATGACCAAAAATTATGGAGTATTTTGTTTTAAGAGCAAGTGAGAGCACCGTGCCTCCATCTGTCCTGCTGTTCAGTGTCCACACACACTTCAGTATGTTAAGATTAGATTGAGCAGCCATGTAAAGTTATTACTACATCTTTTAGATGAAAGCTATATTTGAGGTCTATGAATGATAGGTGGGCTTTTGGATGTCCTGCCCGATGTAGGCTACTATTACCACATAGACCAGCCGTTAACGATCTGTCCTTCACCAGCCAGATTAAAGCAAACAGGAGGAGAGCACAAAGAGACAACGCTAATGCTGCTCCATGTGAAAGCGCGCTGTGAAACCGCTGATTACACAACCGGCTTTACTGACAAGATGCGCATTAAATATCACACAAGGGGAATGTTTCTGTCACCCACTAACAAAATATTTAAGACCAATTACCTAAGATTGTTCGGGATTTTCCTGATGACGCTAGTTATCCATCTTCACACACCTGCCACAGCAGCCAGAGTCGCATTGGAGTGACGTCAACTCCCCCTTGGACTGATTGGCTAGAGGAGCAGCTGTCAATCTAGAACTTGTGGGCCAATGGTGACGCTGAAGCCCGCCCTGAGTTACATCAACATTTAGAAACGCAAGCGCAGAACGTGGAAACAAGAGCAAAGGGGAAAAGACCACAAGCACAAAAAAAATACCATATAAGCAGGAAACCTGATTTAGCTTAAGATTTGGAAAATTTTGAATTCATGTTTCAGTTTTGTGCAGTTTTCGATCCATGACTGTGTTGTTTGTAACTTTAAAAAAATTGCGGTTTTGTGCGTTATTATTTTACACGTGTTTTTAAATATTTTATTTATGCTTACTTTTTGATCTGTGACTTCAATACATTTGGCGGGATTCTGATCCCATTCACATGATTTGAATATGCACAGCAGACGTAATGCAGGAATTGTAGAGGTACAGGTAAACTTTTTTTTTTTTCTTGACATGACCCCTGACTTTGACCTTTGACCTGTCTCCTACAGCTCATACACAGCAGAAGCCTGACATTAAAACTCCTGATTTCAGCGGCGTCAGAGTGACCGATATCTTCCAGCGACTGGTAGCTCTCGCACAAACACTGTGATGTGCTGTGAATGTTGCAGACATGTGTAATGTTCACCTGTTGTGTGTGTGTGTGAAGGGGCCGCTGTCTGTGTTTGCCGCTCGGAATCGCTGGGTGCGGCGGCACGCGTGTTTGCTTCGAGGAGAGGCGGGGCTTGGGCTCACGCTTCGAGGTGATTCGCCGGTTCTGGTTGCTGGGGTGTTGCCAGGGGGATGTGCTGCGGTGAGAGATGTCATTAGTGAGTTAGATTTAAAATGCTTGTTATTATTCCATTATGCATCATGAGTGTGTTTCAGGAGGCGGGGCTCCGTGAAGGCGATTATATCGTGGCTGTGAACGGCGCAGACTGCAGGTGGGCTGAACACGCAAAGGTCGTTCATACGCTGAAGAGCTGCTCAGAAAGAGGACTAGAGCTGGACGTCATCACTCTACACTCACATGAGGTACAGCCTGTGCACATGTCAAATACTTAGGGCTGCATAAAAATGATTGATTCCTTGATTTTAATTGATTTTATGAAACAATGGACCTTTTTCACATATCCGGGTTTATTAGATTTCTAAAAACTGATTGGGGTAGAAATATTATTATGTACAAGTGCATCTCAAATAAATTAGAATGCATGCAAATGCAATGAAGATATTTTGTACATTTCCTACTGTTAATATATCAAAACTAAATTTTTGATTAGTAATATGCATGGCTAAGAACTTCATTTGAACATCTTTAAAGATGATTTTCTCAATATTCAGGTTTATAGTTGTATCTCAGACAAATATTGTCCTCCTAACAAACCAGACATCAATAGACAGATGTTTTATTCAGCTTTCAGATGATGCATACATCTCAGTTTCTAACACTGCACACTAATGACTGGTTTTGTTGTGAAGGGACACATATATATTCAAAATAATCAAAACTGAATTGAATCAAATGAAATCAAATTGTAAATGCAATCAAATCGAATCATGAAATTTGTGTCAAAACTCTGCCCTAAAAAATAATAGAGCATTACATATGAAATAATACCGGAAAATCTGTTTTTGGAATGAAACAGCTTATTGAATTTTTATACAAAATAAAAATAATTGTTGAGTATCATAATACATCATGCTTTTATGGCTCATATATTCTGATATAGTGAAAAATGTGAGACTCAACCTGGGCAAAAATATCCAATTTGGTGCAGATGCTGATATTTATATGATGAAATTCTGACTTTTTGAAAACGCTTTGAAGGTTGATGAAATCATGATTAAAAGCAGTAAATCATGTTTCGGTAGGTTGAGAGGAGGATGAGTCCCTCTCCTGGCGGTGAGAAGGAGTGTCAGTCGGGCAGCCAGAGGAGAGCGGGACGAGAAGACGAGCGCAGATCCTCCTCGTCTCTGAGGAACTGGAGCTGGAGACTCGGAAGCACCTTCAGCCTTTCCTTTGGTAACTTCAGAGAGAGCGAATCCATGTTCTGAAAGCACACCAGGAAAAGAACAGCCCTCTTTTACAGACTAGCACAATTATCAGATACAATTATGTTTTAGGAGCTGAAGGAAAATTAGCCCGTTAGCTATATCATGTAAAGTTATTCAGAAGACCTTCCATGACAGAGGATTTCATTAGACACTATGCTGTAATAGTCCAGTGTTTTCAGAAAATAGTGTCTTGCAGCAGCTCCAGAAGGCATTAAAGGAATTAGTTCAGTGGCTCTTTGTGTCGTTTATATGGGACACATCCAAAATAGTGTGAGAAAGCGGGATCTCCAGAGAATGATCAAAACGATGCAAGTTCGTTTTCACCTTTTAGGCTATTTAGGCTATATAGAAATCACAGCAAGGAGGTGTCCCGTAAAAATGGCCTTTATGGTCACCCTAGGAATTAGACACCCAAGAATGAACGTTTGCTGGAAATATACTCACCCTCAGGCCATCCAAGATTAGAGAATGAGAATGTAGCATTGCATCACAGTGAATGGGTGCCGTCGGGACGAGAGTCCAAACAGCTGATAAATCCACAGTAATCCACAGCACTCCAGTCCATCAGTTAACATCTAGAGAAGACAAATATCCAGCATTAAGACGTTTTTAAATAAAATATAAGTCTATAATCCATAATAACACTTCCTCCATTAAAAAAGTGGTCTGGTCTGATTTAGGAGAGAGATCTGCACAGATCACACACTTTTTTTACAAGCCGTAAACGTCCAAAAAAACAGCAGATTGTGGGTGAATTTTGATGTGAGAGACGACAGGAGATGGACTTTTCAACTGGAGGGAGAGTTATTATTGAACATGGACTTTTAGTCGAAAACAACAGTTTGAAGTTATGAAGGTCTGGATGGATTTGTTTCAGCTTCTCAAGATGGTAACTGATGGACTGGAGTGCTGTGGATTATTGTGATGTTTTTATCAGCTGTTTGGACGTTTTCAGCAAAAGTTCATTTTTAAGTGAACTATTCCTTTAAGAATGTATTTTTGCACAGAAAATGATTGTGGGTTTATTACGTCTGTTTTGTTTTGTGTGTTTATTTTATGTTTATTAGTTGTCAGAAGCGATTTGTTTCCCAGCATTCCAGCTGCTCTCTGCCTTGATGATTTAAAACTGCATGTCCTTCGCAGGCCTCTTTATCATGACAAATAAATCAAGTTTTTCATTTAAATGCATCATTCAGATATTTTGCTCATTTATATCCATAATAGTGAACTCTAGTGAAAAGACCCTTTAATATATAGGCAACAATTTAAATACCTAGAATCTCAAATAAACTCTTGTTAGACAGAAATTTAAAACACACCCTGTTATATTCCTCTCTAATGCTCTAGCTGCTGGATTTTGGGGATGAAATCGGGCTCATTTTGTGTAATCCTAATAATGGTGTTTAAAGAAAAGTGTGTTTGGGAGTCAGTGGCATTCAAGTCTTGAAGCAGAAGCTCTCAGGATGACATTTATAAGGAAGTATTCTAACAGCTGACTCTTGTCGCACTGGGGATTGCAGGAATGAATATGCAGTAAACAGTGATGAAATATGGGCTATTGCTGCCAAATGTGTTTGGATTCTACACTGAGTGGCTCCCCAGACACACGACTGCACTGGGAAACGAGACGGCTCAAATCTGGACAGTTTCAAATCTATAAGAATACACAAGGCCAGTTAAAGTAACACAGCAGGCAGATGAAGTCTGAGAATGGTGCTCGAACAAAAGTGTGTGTTCTTTAACCTGATGAATTTGTCTTTGAGTAATCAGTGTATCTTAGCCATCAGATCCTGAGGCTGTAATCAGTGTCTTCACCACTAGAGAGCAGCATCAGGTTATTATTTGACATGAAAACATCAACATGCACGCAGTTCTCAGTCAATGCATGGACATTTACACTAATTATGCATGTGAATAAGCATAATTGCTTTGAAAACATAATTAAGCAAAATCTTTTTTAATAAGGACAAAAATCATTCAACAATGCATTAACACTTTTTTTTAATGGCTAACTTTAATGAAGTCATGATCATTTGATGATAGCCGTTTTCTTATTTTACCAATTAAAATTATTATTTGAACTGGAATGTGTAGTTTTTATAGAAATATAAGGTTGTGTGGTTGTTTTTTACATTCATGCATTATTCAGAAAACAATGCCGCATTTATATTTCTGATCAGTTTTTTATTTTATTTAGAACATTTAAAAAATATAATAAAACCACATAATGTTTGGAAATATCAGTGCCTTTGATTATGTCAAATTAAGAAATTCAACTTTATTCTTATTGTTCAATGAAACTAATGATAAGGATTTTTTTTTTTTGTTTTACAATTGTTATAATATTATTTGACTACTGCAATAGGTAGCTTTTATCAAAAAATGTTTGTTTTGTTTACATTTTTCAAACTGACTTGCCTCATACATATTTCTGATAAGTGTTTTTATTTTTTAGAACGTCTTTGAATATTTAAAACACATCTTGTAATGTATGGAAATATTAGTGCGTTTAATTAGATAAAATCGATATAGAATTGTTATGAACACACACCATACGCCCATTTGTTTATTAATATATTTCAAAACAAGAACGATAGCTGGAAATTATCATTTCATCTTTAAGAGATGTAGTGATACGTCGCGCGCGTTCCTTCCATTAAACGTCGCGTTATTGCACCAATCCATCACGCGTTTGGGATCATGAACGCGGGCTTAGGTTCCAGAGCTGCAGAAGCATCTGGCTTCCTTCAAGAGCGATGCCTTTCAGTAAACAAGTGCACAATCGATCACTGCGGACCATTAAGGGCTCTTATCGGGCAGCAGGAGCTCTGGGTGAATCTTCTGTCGCCGAGTGTCGTGGCGCTTCAGCTGGATCTCAGACAGAACCCTAATGGTTTGTTATGACCTCTCCGCGTTTCCATTAGTCTCGCTGTTATTCAACACGGAGCTTTTGATTTAACCCCGTGTATATTGAACGAGAAGAGTAAGTGGCACGTCTGGATTCCTTTACGCACGAAAGGCCAGAGACTTTAACCTAAACACAAGCATTGAGACTGCACCGATATCGGGCCTTGCGACATTATTAGCAGAGAAATCTACTCACTGGATAATGCATTTCAGCTTTGCATTTTCCATAGTAAAATCTGAGTCATCTAATTTGCTGTAATTCAATTGTGTTATTTATAAAGGCCTAGTGGATATACTTACTGTATTACCATGAGTCACTGAAAAAAAAAAACCCATCAAGCATGTTCACTTGCATGACGGAAGCAATGTTTTCTCTGAATGTCATTAGCAGATATCGGTAAATAACTTGAAGTGCAATTAACTATTTACGCCATAAACCAGTGTATTTATGACTACAATACTTTAAAATAATATGATAAGCAATACAAGTTTGCATTTCAATATCAAGCAGCAGAACAGACTGTTTTTGTGCAGGTAAGCAAATAAAAGCGGAAAAACAACTAATGGCGGATAAACACTTGTAGGGTGTTTTTAATAAAGGGGATAGTGTGAGCTAATTGTCGATCTTAAAATGTGTGTCTGTTGTTGTTTTTGTCCAGAAGAACTTCCTCACTCAATGGGATTTATTTTCTCCACATTTTTTTTTTTGTTAATGACAAACAGGCTTATGTGGGAATACAAATATATATATATATATATATATATATATATATATATATATATATATATATATATATATATATATATATATATATATATATATATATATATATAGCCTATATATGAATAAACATAATTTAAAGAAACGAATTTATTAGAAATAAATTCTACAATTAAAATAAAAAAAACATTGTACATTTACATTTAAAAGTTTATTATTTTATTTTTTATTTAAAAATAATAATAATAGTTTATTGGCTATAAATGGTGCCAAATGGAAACGGGATTCGCGAGGTGAAACTCAACAGTTATCTGATCTCTGAAAATCATCAAATAATCCTAATTCCTGCTCAAGTAGGTGGTTCTTGGTTGTACTATTTATGTTTTATGAAATTAAATACCGAACGTTTTGATTGGTCCATGCAGCATTCCAGCAGTGTTATAATACACATATCGACTCGCAGCTATGACGTGAAACACCTGTTCAGCAGCTTCTGTGTAGATCACTGCAGCTGAAGCGTCCTTTACATGTCAGTGGAACGATGACACTCAATGCATTTGCAATTCTTTTTTATTCGCAATATAGAACGACGTATCTTCCTTTATTTATCGAACTTATGAAATATAATTCGATGAACAGAAATGAGTTTGTGCTGCTAAGTTAATCAAAAGCGTCTATATTTTTCTGCGCTGCGTCACTAATATGTTACTGACGGATTTTCATTCTGTCAAGGGTGCGTTTAAAAAAGCAATTAATAATCCGTGACAAATGTTTCCCGAGGTTGTCAGAGCCCCGAGATGAACCGCAGATCGCCATTCAACTCTCCCGACAGCGATTTCATCAACCAGAGGGAATTTGGGAAAAAACTTTCCCATGATCGGCATTTAACGATTATGATATTTTAATTTTCTAATGTTTCCATCATGACGGGCCCGTCACTGCTGACAGACAGATGCTCCTGCTGGGGGTCCAGAAATAAAGTCCCTCCCAGAGGAACAGATGATGATGTTATCACTGCAAATAGGAAGAGAGAGCAGTTCAACTCACTAAGTCATTACGGCTAGTAATGTTTTATTTGACCACAGCAGACGTGCACATATGCTGTTGTTTGAATACTTCATTCATAAAAACACACGGAGTTCCAGCAGTGAGAAATGCGCACGATTTTGATGCTTTGCTTCTTCTGTGAACGGGTTCTGCGCTGCTTTAATTACTACAGCAGATGACTTTGTACTTTCAACACGAATATATTTATCACAATACAGGCGTAGATAAAGATAGGAATGCAGATAAGGATATGGACAATAAAGATATCCGGAAACTCTGGGTTGAACCTGTTTTCTTCCGCAGACAATTCCATTGTAAAGCGAAACTTTCATCCTGGATATTTTGACCTGAGCACTATATTCCATTATATATATATATATATATATATATATATATATATATATATATATATATATATATATATATATACTGTAATATCGTGCTCAATCCAGAAGTACTAGTATATTAATAGGTTGTATTTAGTTTTATCACTGTAACTTTAATTTTATCAAACGACAAAATGACTTAAATAAATTGTCTAAATTATCTTGTATAATCTTATCCTGAAATGATTATGAAGCATGACTAACGTTTCATAATATAAATACTAAATGGGTTATATTGGAACACAAAGCGTGCACACGTTATATATGAATTATGAGAGAGAGAGAGAGAGAAATCGAGAAATTTAATTCCGATTAATCTTATAATGTTGAGAAAGATTTTACTAAGCCATCTCTGATAAGATTTTATTTTATTAAACAATAGCAGCCAATGCAATTTTAAATATAACAGAAAATAATATAGATTTGATTTGAAAGAGACGCAATGCGTGTTGTGAGAGAGATGCATGGAATGTGTTTAAGCCCAGTTGTTATCTATGTTATACATCTATATTAATAGTTCAATAATACAGTGAGATGCCAGCGGTCGGTCAGTTTTATGACCTGTTTTATGATCTCGCTCACGATCGAGATTTCACCGGCCCTGAACTAAAATGAAATAACGTGCGCGTTCACCCGCAGCGCGTCTTCCGCTTCCTCTTCCCTGGATTGTTTTGACTGCTTGATCGAGAGCAAAGCGCTACATTTCATCTCTAAATTTAAACCGGATTGGAGTCATTCGAAAACACCGTGATAGGAGGCAGTCAGGGTCATTGACCTTTCCGGTAATGAATCACGACTAATGAACGCCATCGGAGGAAGAGAGATATTCTAAAAAACACCATGGGGAAAAATCATCTGCTCTCATTAATAATCATAAACACATACCAATCGGCATCTGTAATGCATTCTAGAAATGCTTTCGCACGTATGTGCATATATATAGCTATTTTATATAAATATGCTTGTGTTTGTTTATAGCCTATGCAATTGGAAAGTGTGTTGCAAACAGATGCAACACTATTATTTAATTGTATATCCGATCTGTTTTTCTTTTTTCTTCGTGATAAACAGCGCACTATTTTTGGCCCAGTGATGTAAAATCGTGCATATGGATGAAGTATCGGCTCTGAAGTTAATTGTGTTTTCGTTTCAGCGGAGAATAGATTTCCTCTGTTTATTATAAGCATAAAGACGGATTTGCGTCACCGCGCGACTTGCGAGTTGAGATAAAGTTGCAAAAATATTGAAAAAAGGAAGTGCTAACCGTCATTATAAAGTTCCACCTCTCCGAGTCGGAGGAAATAGGGGTCCTCTGCTGTATCCTAAAATACTAAAGCATCTTCTATTTTTGGCCTAAATCAGGCAGGAATATCCGCTCATTTAGCCTGAATCAGAGCTCATCAACAACAGGATGACCTGCATCGAGAGACTCCAGAGCAGAACACACTCACTCACAGGCGTCTGAATAAAGCCTGTCACACATCCACTTGATCCTGCATCGTTTGCTTATCAGAGTTTGTTGTTTGCATAATTCTAGAGTAATTAGAAACAAGATTAGTATGCATACACAACCTCATTATTATTCTTTATACGAATGCATCATTTACATTACATCATCTTCGAAAATTATCATCTTAAATTATTACTTTCCATTTATCCTAAACTATGCACCATTAAAAAAAAAAATGTTGGTCAGCCTTTCTAGATGTATGCGCCCAATTATACTTACAATATAAGTTAAAAATTATATATATATATATATATATATATATATATATATATATATATATATGAGTGTGTGTGTGTGTGTGTGTGTGTAGGCCTATAGCTAAATATATGGGCTTCACTACTTTTTTTTTTTTTTACATCAAATTAAAATTACAGTTTGGTTCATTTAAAATGAAGACATAAACACTGGACATGTTTAAATGTTGTATCATCTGAATCATCGCCATTTAATAAACGTGGTTGTTTTTAAGAGTCGTAATGGAAGTGCTCGTCGTGTTTGGGGCGTGTTGGACCGTTCTGTCCTCTTCCATTGGCTCGCAAAGAGCCAATCAATAACGGAAGTCCTGCTTAGAGCTTTTTGGACTCCTGTCTGGAGTTTCATACTTGAGGAGGAACGCGAGAGAGGGCAGCTCGTACTCATTACATGTAGTTGTGTGCATTCTCTGTCAAGCAGTTTCGGCTTCTCCTGCCAGGATGTACACGGCGGGACTCAATCCGTTTTACGCATCGAACTTTAGCCTTTGGACCGCGTACTGCTCGAGCGGTTTTGGGGTGGACAGCATGAAGAAACCCTCGTTCTGCATCGCTGATATTCTGCACGTTGGAGATGCGGAGAACATCCACGGCTCGTCTTCGCTTATGGCTCACATCGGGGCCCGAGCGCAGGGTTATTCCTCGGGATCCCCGTTACGCCCGTCCCCGGTCACTCCAAGCGCGTCCGCGTATCACAGGCACGGAATACACTTGACATCCAGAGCCGCGATGAACGCGCAATCCGCGCCTCCGCTCTCCAGCAAAGACCTCAAGTTCGGGATCGATCGGATATTATCCACAGACTTCGAGCCGAAGGGAAAAGAATCGCTATCGTTGAGAGGTAAGATGTATTTTGTGCATAGGGTTTTCCTAGTAAACATCACATCGCATTTACGAAAAGGAAAAACGATTAGATGAACTCAGAATAGTAGCTAATGCTTGTTTGGACGCATCCAACTCCATGCGCTTATTAGTTAACGATGAGCATAAACATGTACCAATCAGCATCTATAAAGCTAAAGATATGCATACATAAATATGCATGTGTTTGTTTAGCCTATGCAATTCATACGTGTGTTGACAAACAGATGCATAATACTATTATTTGATAATTATCCATGTTTTTCCATGATAAACAGCGCACTATTTTTGGCCCAGTAGCCTATTGTAAAGTCGTGCATATGTGGATGAAGTATCGCCACTGTTATTAAAAGGCAATACGAGTTTAATTGGAACTAATTGGTGTTTGTCGTTCTGTAACAGATCTCACATCGATTGTTAGTCCGAATCGACAGTCAGCAGTCCATGTGTCTGCAAGCCCATACTTCGCGTCCATAGACCCGACCATGAGCGAAACCTCCTCCATGATGGGTTCAATAAGCAATGCCGCCAGACAATCAGGGCAACATCAGTTTCAAGACACCTTCCCAGGTAGTGTAGACACCCCAGTCGAGCCCTAAAGAGCAGGAGAACCTGCACGGATGACACGTTTATTATTATTATTATTGCACTGCATTATTTTGCACGTGTGTGCGGCGATGAGCCTCTTTTGCTCATGCAGTTAAATAACATGCACTTTGGCCGACATGCATTGAGGTTTTGTTGTGTTCTAATGGCTTGTGTGTTGTTTGACTCAAACAGGGCCGTATGCTGTGCTTTCCAAAGACACAATGCCACAGACTTACAAGAGGAAAAGGTCGTGGTCCAGAGCCGTGTTCTCCAACCTCCAGCGGAAAGGCCTCGAGAAGCGCTTTGAAATCCAGAAGTACGTCACGAAACCGGACAGAAAACAGCTGGCTGCGATGCTGGGCCTCACCGATGCACAGGTGAGCGACTGATTATCAATGCAAACGAATTCATGATTTAAAAGAAATAATTAAAGAATGTTTTAAATGAAAAAATTAGCTTTGGCCTGCAGAGAGCCATCTGGAGCGTATAAGCAGCTGCTGCATTGCGACACCCGCATTTCTAGAGAAATGAAAGTCAATTATAACGAATTATTGCAAATGCAGGAGGGGTGCAGTTGTTTCGTTTCAAAACATCCTAATTTAGTGCATTGGGCAAGAGTTTCTGTCTTATTAGATATAGGAAATGACACGACAAGACGGCAAAAGCGATAAGGAGTTTCAAAACTTTCCAGTAAAGTGTGGAAATCTTTTTTTTTTATTTTTATTTAAGTAGACCCTTATTTTCAATTAGACATTTCTATTAACGGGAAAAAAAGTTTGTGCATGCATTTCTGTATTATAATATATAAGTTCACCAAATTTAAACAATGCACGTCTCATTGCCATCTCAAAATAGTGCAATGCAATAAATAATAATACAAATGCACAATTAAATTCGAATAGCACACATACATAAACTGCTCTTGATTTTCTTGTTTTAGGTCAAAGTTTGGTTCCAGAACCGACGGATGAAGTGGAGGCATTCTAAAGAAGCGCAGGCGCAGAAGGACAAAGAGAAAGAGCAGACGGATAAATCCGCGACCGAAACCGAACCCAAAGAACGCGAGGACTCCGAGTGTGAAAGCGAACCGAGCGAGTCCGAATTCGAGGACGGCGCGGAGGACAAAAGCGATGTGGACATTTCTGACCTCAACAAAACCAGTGTGATTATTCCCGGAGCTCTCGACACATCCAGCACAAACTCCACGACAGAACCGAGCACCACCGCGCAACAAACACCGCAGTGAGGAACCGGAACTCGCCGGTAACGCGTCACGGGACACACTTGATCCATCGTTTCATTGTGACCCTTGAGAGAGGACTGCCTTAAATCAACCACTCGACCTTCATAACGATTTGGGAATTGAATGTTCATGAATTAAGACGTTGATAAACTTGACTGTATTATATTTTGTCTGTAAGTATTTGCACTGAGAATGTAAATAAACGTTTGCTACTAATATCCCACCTGGTGTATTTATGGAAATCAATGCACAATTCAAAACTAATAAAAACATTTAAATAATATATTTAACGATTAAACAAACTTTTCCCAAACTGATGCATTTATGCCAAATTAATTTCTCCATTTTTTTTCCTGGATAAAAATTAAATGCGCTAATAATAATGATTCTTATTTACACTCTATATAGTGTATATAAAATATTAAAAAAACTCTTGCAACACAATTCTCTCTAATAGTAGTTGCCTGTATTTCTCGGTTGCATAAATCGGTAGTTCATTTTGCATGAACAGATTACACATCAAACAATTCGTGTTTTGTTGTGAAAGTCTGAAGAAAACAATGCATTAATATTAAAACAAAATGACGGATGCACAATTGGGGCACGTTGTCACACACGTTGTTTTTTCTCTCTAGCATAGGTTTTGCATGATGAAACTTTATTTAAAAACTATTGCAATTATTATTATTATTCACCATGCAAGCTCAGTACTGATTAATTATCAACAGTAGTACACAATAAAAACACAATGACATGCATTAAGCCGAAAAATGAAGCAAGACTTTACTGTTTTAATGCAATAATTAAATGTATTTATTTTTTACTTAATTATATATATATTTTGGTTTAGCTTACTTTTTTCGTAATTGTTTTTAGATTCAACTGCAAACAATTCAATATCTTATAATCCGGATGGAAGATGGCTTTTCATACTGGAGAAATAACACTTTTAATAAAGTATGGACACATCTCATTTGATGGTTTTCCTCTGTTTGTGGACATTCCCATCATAAGGCCGTGATGGATGCTGAAACAGACGTCTTTTGGCCTGTCAGACCTTTTAGAGTCAGGTTAATGTATTCTGCCAAGGCTTTTTCACCCTGAAAAATGTGAGCTGGGTGAAATCTAGCATCCAACACTAAACAGAGAGCGAAGAGCTTGGATTTATAGTTTGTGTACATTTGCTGGCTCTAGATATCAGCAACAGAGCCGATGAGTATGTTTTATGAATGTAAGTTCAGATCTGTGCATCAAAAACTACTCCATTTATGGACTCTATCTGTCTAAGCTACACTTCACATGCCATGTAATGAGCTGGAGTGTGTAATGTCACGGCGAAACTATTCGAGGATTTAGACAATAATCCATCCAGAGATATTACAGCCTCATGACATTACTATTAGTGTATATTTAACATCTTCAGATGAGTTATTGCACATTCAAGTATTGCAAAAAAGAGGTTTTCTCTGGTTTATTAAACCGTTGATAAAGAGACAGGCCGTTTACATGAGGCTGATAACAGGCAGTTTATGTAGTTTAATGAGTTCAGTTCATAAAGTGATATAAGAGCGGCTACTGCGAGACGATCCAGATGAACATTCATAAAGAGCAGATTCATAACAGCATTGCGTCAGAGCGCCACAAAGAAGCGTTCAAGTCTATAACCCAAAGCAGGCCTGTTAAGGGCATTAGTGTCTGTAAGAGTAATTAGGATTTAAAAGACATTCATAAATCTGGAACATCCCAACAGTTTGTCTGTCTCAGGAAGACGGCGAAATCACAGAGAATGTGTGTGTTTAAGGCTCTCAACTGTATAGCTCTGAATGGCGAGTGTGAAAATGTGCCTCATGCATTCAATTGATCAAAAGTGGCATTTATGTAACAACAGATATCTATTTCAAATAAATGCTGCTCTCTTGAACTTTTTATTCATCTGTGTATTCTGAAAAATAAAATGCATCACAGATTCCACAAAAATATTCTAAAGCAGCATTGACGATAATCAGAAATGTTTCTTGAGCAGCAAATCAGCGTATTATTCTGATTTCTGAAGATCATGTGACACTGAAGACTGCAGGAATGATGCTGGAAATACAGCGGAGCATCACAGAAATAAATTAGATTTTGCAATATGTTACAATAGACAACAGATATTTTAAATTGTAATAATATTTAAAAATTTTAGTGTTTAGTATATTTCTGCCTTGATAAGAGATGCTGTCAAAAATAAAAAAATAAATAAAATCGAAAAAGAAAATATCACAAACCTAAACTTTTTAAAAGGCAGGGTGTACAGAAAGTGCATTCATTTTAATACAGCAGACTGTATATATATATATATATATATATATATATATATATTAACACATTTTTATACACACACACACACACACATTTATATATATATATAAATGTATATAAAAATTTGTGACAAACTCCTAACACGAACAACTGAAAAACTCCTAGAACTTTAGTTTCAGGTTAAGGAAGGCTCCAGGAAAAAAAAGAGGTCTAAGAAACCGATATGTCATCAAAAAAGACCATATATAATATGAAATCTAAGTTCATATCACCATAATAAAGTCATTTTGTTCATCTTTGACTAACACACACACACACACACACACACACACATGAAGATCTCAGTAAAGCAGAGCTCTGAACATGAATGATTTCAGCAAAGACCACCTGAAGAACCACAAGCTCTACTTTCCTTCTACTTTCCTTCATTCCGGAAAGAGGGATGACCTCTGGAGATCTCCGGTTTTTCCACTTAAGCCCACATATTGAATTCCACTTCAGGACATTCCCGCTCACCCGCACTACCCCGCTTCACGCCCTCGTCTACACCTAAACCTGATGCAGTCCACTACATCCGTCACACATCCAGACGCTGCATTTACAGTTACAGCTCAATCACTTTCCATGGAAAACGTTCCTCTGCGAGCCGACCTCATAATGTGCGCATAAATCGCCCGTCTGAGCCGCAGTGTCAATCTCAGATTCTCCTTGTGAATAACGTTTGTATGTGCAAACATGCAATAACAATAACAGTGCAAAAGCTTAACATAATACTGCAGCGTTTGATTTGTGAAGTGTCTTCAGAGCTTTTATGATCACTGTGAGAAATCCCATCTGGCCCAGGATTTAAAGTCCAGTGTTTCTTCACTGTTTAAAGAGCGAGTCGAACGTCCCTCTGACCTCGACACAGAGCAGCTCGCAGGACGAGACGTTTTGAGTAAGGAGCTGCTTCAAATAAATTAGGGCTCTGTGTGTTTTGGCTCATTTGCGTTTGGATTAATGTGAGTGATTGGGAGCAGAGCGATTCACTGATAAACTCACACTGAGTCTAACTCTCCAGAATGTTTCAGGCCTGTAATGCAAGTCAGTCAAGTTCGACAAATATTGCATTTTTCAACAGTGAATCAGGAAGCATTACCTTCCCCCAAAAAAGTATTAGTTAAATAAAAAATAAAAATATACATATTTTATGTTTAAGCTATAATAGATATTTATGTATGTATGTGTATATATATATATATATATATATATATATATATATATATATATATATATGTATAAAATGTGTAAGATATAAAAGGATTCTATAAATAAAGTAATATATAATTAATAAGTAATCTAATAAATAATTGCAATTTTATATTACATTATATTTCAAATTCTGTAATTCTAATATATTAAAATATATATTATTTTTATTTTATACATGCATAAATTCAGAATGATCTGAAATATATTAAATGTTAATAAGAAGAAATTTAGATATAATAATTCATTACCAGTAATAATTAATATAAACATTTTACATACAATTTTATTTTATATTTTTCATATAATAATTTCACATACACACACAAAAAGTATGTTCATTTAATATATGAATGTTTATACAAATGAAATCATATATAATAATAACTGATAATTACCAATATTAATTACGTAATATAAACATCATATTTTAATATTAATAATCATATTTTCTATTTTCAATATAATAATTAAAATATTATTTGTTATTAAATATATATGTATACACAAAATTATGTAAAATGAACACACAAAACCTGAAACATATATTTATATAATTTAGTTCATAATAATTCATAATAAATTAAATTACCATAAAATAATATTACCTATAATAATTATATTTTCTATTTTTACACATTAAATGTACAAATTGTGTATATATACACACACATATATATATATATATATATATATATATATATATATATATATATATATATATATATATAGTTGAAGTACATTATGTATAAAATCTAAATAAATATATAAAATGCTTTTATAATAAATTATAACTAAATATACTGTATATATATATATATATATATATATATATATATATATATATATATATATATATATCAGTACAGACCAAAAGTTTGGAAACATTACTATTTTTAATGTTTTTGAAAGAAGTTTCTTCTGTTCATCAAGCCTGCATTTATTTGACCAAAAATACAGAAAAAAACAGTAATATTGTGAAATATTATTACAACTTAAAATAATACTTTTCTATTTGAATATACTTAAAAAAAATAATTTATTCCTGTGATGCAAAGCTGAATTTTCAGCATCATTCCTCCATTCTTCAGTGTCACATGTAACATCAGTCGATCACATGATCCTTTAGAAATCATTCTAATATTCTGATTTATTATGAGTGTTGGAAACAGTTCTGCTGTCTCATATATTTGATCAATAAAAGGTTAAAAACAACTGCATTTATTCAAAATAAATAAAAAATTCTAATAATATATATTCTAATAATATATTTTCTTTACTATCACTTTTTATTAATTTAACACATTCTTGCTGAATAAAAGTATTGATTTTATAAAAAAAAAAAGGAAAAAAAATGACTGACCCCAAATTACTGACCAGTAGTGAATATTGTTATTACAAAATATTTATATTTTAAAAACACAGCTTCTTTTTTTTTTTTTTTTTTTACTTTTTATTCATCAAAGTATCCTAAAGAAGTATCACATGTTCTGAAAAAATATTAAGCAGCAGAACTGTTTCCAACTTTGATAATGAATCGTCATATTAGAATGATCTCTAAAGGATCATGTGATAATGATCCTAAAAATTCAGCTTTGCATCACAGAAATAAATGATCATTTAAAGTATAATAAATTTAAAAACAATTAATGTAAATTGTAATAATATATCACAATATTACATTTTTTTCTGTATTTTTGATCAAATAAATGCAGACTTGATGAGCAGAAGAAACTTCTGTTTCAAAAAATGTTTCAAAAACATTAAAAATAGTAATGTTTCCAAACTTTTGGTCTGTACTGTATATATATATATATATATATATATATATATATATATATATATAAGTGTATGTATATATATAAGTATTCAGCATCATTACGTAACGGTTTTCTTCTAAGAACATTCTCCACACTAAATGTGTTTTATTTGGTTTAGTTGGTGCCAGTGAAACATTAGACGGCTGTCCTGCGCTCTGTGTCTGATTTATGAGTTAAAGCAGCTCTCTGCTCTACAAACGACACACCTCTGTACAGAAAATATAACACTACTGCCTGTTATTTAACATCATGTCGCAATGATTCAATAACCATCGCAGTCCATTTCTGTGGAATAACACTGCTGTATGCATTCATCAACGCCTTCGCTCGGCCTGTGAAGGGTATGCTGCGTTAATAAAATTAGGACTAGAATTACGAGCGATTTAGATGCCTAACTTCACTTTATTTAAAACACATAAAATGTTAAATAAATACAGAGCACAAGAATATTGTTCATAATGTGTTAAAACCACATATAAGGGCAGAGGACACTTTTGAGATTAAGGCTTTAATGACTGATTTAGAAGTGTTCGAAGTGCAGACGGAGAAAGAAAACCCTTCACTTTAAGAAAAACTTCGGTCTAAGACTGTGGCAGGACTTTGGACGGCGTCCTTTTATCACAACTCTGCTTTTGTAGTGAAGTCACGTTTCACGCTCAGTTATAATTACCCAGCTGTCATTCAACGGAAGGGAAATCTGCGGCCCTTTTTACCTGCGTAACGTGACATTTCAGAGTGAATCTGGCGTTTAAACCAGAGAATCTGCTAAAATACACATGCAAACGACTTTATTTCTTCAGCTCTCAATCACTGCGTTATATGTCTGGATCATTTACATCTCATCTCACTGAGAGACATTACTGGAGATATAGAGCACAGACTCATATTTAGATCAGGATCCGCTATAATGTTATAAAAGCATCAGAATTTTATAATTTTTTTCTCATATAAATATCAGCATCTGCACCAAATTTAGGCTTCTAAATGAGCTTTTATCAGTCTTTATGAGCCATTAAAGCCTGATGGATAAAAATATAAACACATTTCATATGTAATTCTTTACAGTGTTAATAAATTAAATAGTGCCTTGATTTCAGACGAACTGCCACGTCATCATGCCTTGTCTATAAATTGCTAAAAATCATTGCTTTTACACGTTTCCTGCATCGAAGTGTTAAAGTCTTCAGTGTTTCGCACGCTCACGGCCCTGTAAACCGATCTGGGTTACACGGGAGCTGTCGCCACATTTCCAAAAAAACTGCATTATCGAGCGATTTTCTAACATGCTCGCAGTTTCCAGGCTTTTCCACAGACCGAGAGCGTTTGCCAGCCAGTTGGGAGAGGGTGAGGAAAAGAGAAAGAACGTGAAAAAAAAAAGAGTCTAAGGCATCTAAAGTTAAATTTAAAGATGTGTTTCTTTTGGACGCCCGTGTGCGCAGCTATAAACCAAGGGAGACATTTTCATACTCTACATTTTTCATGGTTTCGCTCTGAGTTTCCTCCCTTCCTCTCGCTCCACCTTGGCTCTGGTTATGCGCTGTGGCACTGGGTGTAGACCACAGGCGACGGGGCATCATCGCCTCGCGAAAAACCCAACGCCGAACCCCCGCCCACCACCTCTGGATGGGGCCCGGTTGTCCTTGGACTCGGGGGTCGATCCTTAGAGACTTTACCACTTGGGCTCGCACTACTGAAGAAGGCTTTCAACACTCGCGTGATTCTGAAGTAATGCCTTGTGCACGCACTTAAGTCCAATCACAGACTGTTATTGGTACTAATGTAAAGACTCCCAAGGCCGTTGAACATGGCAATAAACCTGGCCGGGAGGTTTCTGCCAACTTTGTGGCACGCTTCACTCATATTTTGTTATTAATTAGTGTTAAGCGCTCCTCTGTCGGAGATTTATCATGTGTCCCATCTGCGTATTTTAAAGTCGTGGTTATTATAACCAAGTTTAGCTGGCCTGCAGTGATATAAAAAACTAAGCAATTTACTGTCATCAAAGGCGGAACAAAGAGGATATTTAGCTGGGTTTCTATAATCGTGACGCCCGTGGCTTTTGGATTTATGGTGCATTTCAAGTTAATGGTTTCAGCCCAAGAATGAACGTATGAAACGTATGCGGGGTCATTACTGAATTAATCAAACGTGAGCATCAGACCACAGTTCTGTTTCAACTCAGCTCAATCAAACTGTAGGATGAATCCAGGACAGTTTACACACACGAGTCACACATTTACATACATTGATTTAATATATTTAAATCAATAGATTTATAGATTCACCCTTTAACTGCAAATGTGTTTCTTCAGTATTAGAGGATCAGAGGAGGGCTTTATTTTTGTCTTCTGTGTTTTAACTCCTTCCCTAAACGATGCCTATCTGTTTTTTTCACATCCTCAATACAAATTTATCAGCGCACGCAATGGAACAAGATTAATGATGATCTTCAAAAAATACAGAAACAACACAACTAGAAAGCTTTAATGAGCATTTATTTATGGCTTGGGAAGTTAATGATCAAACGTCTAAAGTTCTGAATGTGAAAAATCCCACACTGGAAGATTAGATACCAAACACCTTTGCCATAATATTAATTCCTGTTAGATTTTTCGTGTGTTGTGTTTTGCAAAAGTGATTTATGAAATTGCAAACCGAGTCAAAGGCTTAGAATTAGTGTATGGTTTTGCAGATTTGCTCTGTGCTTCATAAATTGTGTGATAAGTAAAGATTTTGTGTGCAAGCAGTTGAAAAAAACAGTAAGTACTTGTATTGTCTTGCAAAACGTGCTCCAGTAGCAAGAACTTGTTTAAAGTGCGCAATGATAACACAAATCATTTGTTTTAATTAAACAACTTCTGTCTGTCCAGCAGTAAACCTCTTAATTTTGAACTAAACACAAACCCAGCTGTGTGTTTCGGGTTCGAAAGCAGACATGCAGCCCATCTGACTTTGATTTGTTTAGAAAGACGCTGCTTAAAATCAGTGTGATGGCGCTGTGGTGTTGAAGGACCACCCTGAGCTCCTCTACTGTCTTTAACAGACTCATTTTTCATGAGCGTAATGATAATGAGCTCATTATCTGACGACTGTGAGGAGGAGAGAGACAGATGTGTGTGTGTGTGTGTGTTTGTGTGTGTTTGATCGCTCAGCTTGTTAAAGGCAGAGAAAGACAAACACGACACCAGCTCAGTTTGTCTTGATTGTGCTCCAAAGCAAACAGTGCGATTAGAGGAGAGAAACGAGATAAAGGAAAGTAAGAGAAATGAGTCACTTCAGCAGCTGCTGCTTTACTGAAACACAATCCTGTGAATCAACACACTGCACTTCTGATTCACTGCTAATGACTCCACATCAAAAAAACATCATGATATAAGAGGACTGGCCACAGCAGAGCGTCCGGCCTCACAGGTCAGGTTCGCATGGATTGAATCAGAGATATTCAATTCAGCTTACAAGAAGTCACGTCTCTAAATGTGCTTCCCAGCAAAGCTCAGTTTTAGGAGCCAATACATTGTGTGGCGGTGAAACAAAATAAGCAATGTGCATTTCAGGAATGATTACAGGGCATTCAGTGCAGGGATATTATCGTGAACTAAAACCATGAATGAATTGTTACTTGAAAAAAAATCTATATAAATCTAAATATCTCCCTCTCTCTCTATATATATCTAATCTATATAATAATTCTAAAATCTAATTCAAATGATTAACAAAAATGAATAATAATATATTAATGACACTAAAAAACAGATCCTTAAATAAAGAGAATTTATCGATGAACCAAATCAGCGACATTACAAACTTGAGAAAAAAAGGTTACGAGACTAAGACTGTGTACTTTACTCATCTGTTGAAGCACTGTGAATGATGTAAACAAATAAACATTATGGTATAATATTTAATAATATGAACATAAATAAAATTATTTTACATTTTCTCCCTCACCAATAATCCCTGCTGTACCCAAGACTCGAACCTTCGGGTTACAAGTCAGACTCTCTAACTATCAGGCCACAACTGCCCTATTTATTAATTAAAGGGACAGTCCTCCAAAAACCTGGGTGATTGACTTCCGTAGAACACAAAAGAAAGTATTTTACCAACCGCTTTGGTCATCAATGACTTCCAATGTATTGAAAAAAAATACTATTTTGAAACGTTTCTCAAAATATCTCATGTTCCACAGAAGAAAGGAAGTCATGCAGGATTGAAATGACATAAGTATGTATAAATGTTTTTATATATATATATATAAATATAAATATAAATATAAATAACGCTAAGTCAAATGTAGTTGTTTATTTATGACAATCAGTCTTTCAATCACACTTAGTTTCTGTCATCTGTGCAAACAAACAGAGCTTATAAATAGCTTTCCAGTGACTGTAATTCTTGTGTATTTATAAATTTGTTGCATGTACACTAAGTGGCATTAAAAACATGCATTGTTTGGATATTTTTATATTTTCTAAAGAAATTCACTTTTCTTTTCATCAATATGACTAAATGATAAAAAATTAATTAAACTACAATACCTGTAATATTTTAAATTACTGTTTTTTTTCATTAACCATTATGTAAAGTTAAGTTTATCTTTTGTTATTTCCCTCAGGAGAAATTTGTCTTTGGCAATCCAGAGAGCAAACATACAACAAAACACTTATTCAATCACACTTCACCAAAAAAAAAGAGAGAAAAATTCCAATTGTCCACTTGATGTGTCCATTGCAACTGAGAATCAAAATAAACACCTAAATACTTATAAGTTGTTACCTGCTCAACTTCCTCCACATTAACTAAAACTGGACTGTGTTCAACCACCGACCTCATGTCAAAGATCATTTATTCAGTTTTTTAATATTTAACATCAAGTTGTGTTTCTTACAACACCGCACAACCCCTTCTATCTATATATTATATGATATAGCAAAGTTGTATAATCTGAAATTTTGATAATAAAGTTATTTAGGTACTGATTTATCTATAAAATGTAAAAAGCAGGGGGGAGCTTACGTAGCCTTGAGGAACTCCAATATTTGTGACCAATATATTAGAGAAAGTTGAATTAATTTTAACTTTCTGTTGTCATCCAATTAGGAATGCATAGTACCATTTAATTATATAAGGGTTCACCTCCATCTGTTTTAACTTAAATAACACAATCTCTGGAAGTAGAGTATTAAACGCTAAACTCAGATCCATAAACATCACTCTAACACAGTGGATATTAACCCGCGCCCCGTCACAAATTCAAATAACTTTTAGTTTTACAATTCATTTTAGTTTTTACATTAATATAAAAATGTACTAAACAAATATAAGCTATAATGTTTTTGTTATGTAAAATAATTTAGTTTTTCATATATTATTTTCAGACATGAGCAGACCAGCACTCACGTAATTAATGTTACGCATTTAACGAACACTTACAAGCACGCACTTTGGCAGAATTCAGTTAAAATAGTCATAAGCAGCCATTAATTCGGTAAAATTGAGCATCAGAATGGGCACATTTGTTATTAAGGGAGTCAGCGAAGAAACACATACAAAAACGAGAAGTCGCAGCAATGAAAGATGGACTTTCGGCATCAACTTTTTTAGTTTGCCCCGCCACTCACTTGAAGATGTTCAACAGACCCCCCACCCCCCTTCTCCCAAAACAGCTTATACTAATGTTTCAGCTATATTAAAATAGTTCAGTTTTGTATTTAATGGCAAAGTGATTATATTTATATATTTCATTTTTTATTAAGTTAATTTAGAAAAACGTTTGGAGCATTTTTTGGTAGTTAAATATACGTTTGTATGTTTTTTTTTTTTAGGTGACGACCAAGCGGCCAGGGGCAGACTGTGAGCAGATCATAGCCAATGTTTGATAAATTTTTTATCAAAGCATCTCGACTTATCTAGAATAAAATCTATAGATATAAAACAGTTCAAGCTTATAACAAAGTTTTAACGTTAAACCTAGATAAATGTGCGCTATATCCAATATTTTGTGCGGAGAGTTCGCTAAAGTGTGATTTGCAGTACGTAAAGGTGCCAGCGTGATCACTTGTGTTTTTTTTCAGTGGATAAGCTGTCATTTTTGCTCATAAAGGTAAGAGTAATACATCATTCGTAACTGCAAAGGGTCTGCTTTTATTTGTATGCACTCACAATATCAACAAAAGGTTGTGCTTTTATAAAATAAAGAAAACAAACACAATGTGCTTTCTTGTCTTGTCTTGAACAGGTGCGCTTATGAAAATTAACCGAAACTCAGCAAATGCATGCCTCACAGACATGATAAATATATCTATAGAAAGTTTTAAATGACTCCTTAACAAAATTAAACAAATTAAAAACAAAAACTCTTTCATTATAATCATAATCCGTAAAGATGCACTTCTCTCTAAAGGCGCATCTAATGAGGAGAAGACGAGTCAGGATCGGCAACTTCATCCTAGCGACACCGACTCAAAAAACACTAGTTTATCAGTAAATAATTCAAATATCTCCTTTTGCAGGAGCTTTGCGGCAAGCTTTAGCTTAGTGAGTGCATTTGAATGCAGAACGGTTCAGCTGCGCTGACGGCACATTGATATTTGATATTAATTTGGATCAACATAGGCTACATTTGTGAACGCACATTTCCTGCAATGTCACACGTCAACTCACGCTTCCATGCATCCGTACAGACTGCAACTTACAATCCCAACATCATTGTGCTGTTACTCCTTTCGAGACGAATTTCACAAAATTGGTCAGCTCCCAACAGCATCAAGTGTTTTATTAATGGTGAGTATAATTATTTGCATTATTTTTTTCAATGAATGTAATTGATTAGATATCATAATATTTAGACTAGGCTATTATAAATCTGGTTGGTTCGTATCGGTGACAGTGCGGCCCATGAGACTTGCACTTGGACCATAAAGCAGCCCAGTGGAAAAAAAGGTTGAGCACCTCTGCTCTAACATACTGTAAGATAAAGGATTTTCAAGGTGTTTTAGAATAAGATGTGTCATAGTATTCAAAGCATCTTCTGTACTCCTATTTTCTTTATAAGCAAATTGATCAGGATCTAGTTTATACAATACATACTCTCTCAACTTCTATGTCAAAATACATTCAAGGTGATTTCATCACTATGGACATTAATGCCACTGGTCTAAAGTCATTATTTCCCAGTGCTGGGAGTTTTTTTGGAACAGGAATAATGACTGCTTTTTTCCATATTATTGGAATATTTCCAGTGTCGACTGATAATTGAAATAATGGACTCAGGCTGGGGTTAATTCATCAGCAAATGTTTTAAGTAAAAGAGTTTAAATACTGTCCAGCCCCTGAACCTTTTGGAATGCAGCCTTTTAAAAGATTTTATTGACAACATCTGGGTCCAAATCCTGTGTGAAATCACGTTACTGAACTGAACAAATCTCTACACTTATCTATACTACCACTCCCAGCCAGTTAATAAATGTTTATAAATGTTATTAAATTAATTATTAAACAATAATGAAAAATAAAAGTTATTATTGTTAGTCTACTAAGAAAACTTTTCTTGATTTAAAAAACAAAACAAAAACTTGTATTCGGCAAGGCTGCATTAAACAGATCAAAAGTGACAGTAAAGACATGTTGCAAAGATTATTTGTCTATTTCAAATAAATTCTGTTCTTTAGAACTTTCTATTCATTTGTGAATCTTAAAAAAAAAAAAAAAGGTATCACGGTTTCCACAAAAATATAAGGCAGCTCAACTGTTTTTGATAATAATTATTATTATTTCAGATTTCTGAAGGGTCATGTGACATAGGAGACTGGAGTAATGGTGCTGAAAATACACCTTTGAGTACAGAAATAAATTACATTTTAACAGATATTCACATAGAAAACACTTCTATTAAACTGTAATACTATTTCACAAATTTTAACACTATTTCTGACCAAATAAATGCAGCCTTGGTGAGCGTAATGACTTTCAAAACATTTAAAAAAACTTACTGACCCTAAACATTCCTGTATTTATAAATAACATTTCTCTCACCTCGTCTGCCATCCACATAGAATTTTTAATCGCAATGCATTCTGGGATTCCCTTCACATGCCTTTAAGTCAGAACTGCTTGAACTATAACGAGAAGAAAGAAACTTCTTTTTCACATCAAATTCTTTCACATTTTTCTAATGCATTATGGTGAAATTAATTTCAGTCAGTACAGTCGCACAGGTCAGCTGTCTTGGTTTCTGCCCGGCGGTTACCACAGAAACTGTCATCCAAACACAAGGAAAAGAAGGTGAGCAATTTTTAGAAAGGTACTTGGTTTCACATCTCCTCACAGATTCCTCATTTGATAGAGTGTAATGCACGCGGGCCAGACGTGAACGCCGCTGACAGTTATTAGCGTTCACCATTGATGCTGCCTTACATACAGTGTGTTCAGTGAGTTTACAAACACAAACCCATCCTTGTGCGCTCACGGGTCAGAGTTCAGCGGCTTTATTTGGGAATCTCTGGCGCTGATCGTCTATGAATGGATGACTATATTAAACGTTACAAAGCCAACTGATTTTATCATCTTAAACTCTGATATTATTTCAGTTTTTATGTCCATCTCTCTCACTATGTGCAGAATGAAACACTAGCGTAATGCTTGCTGCATAGTGCATACTAGGATTGGATGATACAATAAAAGTAAAGAAAAAAATATCTATCTATCTATCTATCTATCTATCTATCTATCTATCTATCTATCTATCTTTTAGTTTTTTAGGTGCATTTCTTTGCAAAAAAAAAAATTCAAGAAGCTTTAGGATTGGGCAACACAAAAGGTATACAGGTATATATATATATATATATATATATATATATATATATATATATATATATATATATATTTTTTTTTTTTTTTTTTTTTTTTAAATAAAACTAAACATAGTATGCATACATTTCACAATATGTCGTTTTTTGTTTGTTTTTTTCTTTGCCAAAAATGTTATGAAAAAAAAAATTGTAGATGAGTTGTAGATGAGTTTTTTCATTGCTTTAATTGTTTCTTGTTCACTTTTAAAGGCAGTTCGGCCGACCCTTGCTGTGCATCTTTGCCAGATGACACAACTACAACTAGTATTATTGCAGTATGCAATCTGATGCACAATGTATAATGTGAGAAGTATGTGAGATATGCATTGAAGAGCATCTTTATTTATGTTTTATAATTGTACTTAAAACAATGAGCCTCTGTGCACACTAAAGTACTTTCATGAGCCAACCTGATTTTGTATTTCTTTTAATTGTTTGTTTAAATTTGAAGTCAAAACACTTTGGCACATATTGAATTACAGCTGCAAAACTAGATTTTTAGTTTCTTTTTATAGTGTGTTTTAGGTGCTTCCCCTTGTGAAACTCTGTCATGATCCTTGGAGGTGTCTTATTGCACTAATTTGCAATATGATATATATATATATATATATATATATATATATATATATATATATATATATATATATATATATATATATATATATATATATATATATATATATATATATATATATATATATTCTTTTTTTTTTTTTAATGCAATGCTAATCCATCCATAATGCATATCGCAAAAATACCAGCAGTATTAGACTGGGATATACATGCAATAGTAAAAATGTGTTGATTTTTCTAGTTAACAGTGGGTTGAGCTGCTTTATAAACAAAACAATGAAAAAATAAAAAAACACTTTTCAGTTTAATTTCCAGGAAAGATAACTATATTGTGAAATATATGTTGACTTCAATCACACCACCCACCTGCACAAGCTACCATACATAAACATAAAATACTAAAACATACCTAATTTGAGTTAAACACATATTTAGTTGTAGTTAAAGATAATTTGGTTGTGCGTTTTTATCATTAATATTACTTACTGTATTATTTTTTAATAATTGTGTACAGTAGTCAATGGATGAACCAGCAGCATTTGTTTTGTTTTTTGTTTATGTATTTTATACATCAATTTCTTCACTTCTGACTTTCTAATCAAATACTGTGTCAAAACATTTATGCACATATTGGATTACAGCTGCAAAACTAGATTTGGTTAGTTTAAGTGTATTAAGTACTTTCTCTTGCAAAACTCATCATCATGAAAGTCAAGTGTAATATCACCCAATCATAATTAACAATGTGCAAATATAAAATATAACCCATTAGTTCAATGCATACTTATAGTAGTACACATATTGCTATTGCAACTGTAGAAATACATCATGTGGCAGACATTTTTCTGCAGCTGTTAGTGGGCAAAACTGTTTTGAAAGGAAAATCAACACTATTTTTTCCGATTGAATTTCCATGAAAAAGAAGTATGTTGTGAAATACATCGTGACTTCAGTCACAGCGCCCACCCATGCATTTAAACGACGAATCAAAACAAACAGTTTGCTGTCTAATAAACATCAATACATCATCTGCTTTATCTCTCTCCTCCGACACATGTTTGAGCTCAGACACGTATAATCATTACAACCTCAGGTCCTGACCCGCCACACTCCCGCATTCAAACACCAGCCTCGCGCTGCTTGATTGAAGCATGGAGCGATGGGCTCTGACTGCAGGAAACCCAGAGAGGAAATGATCATGTACTGCGTCGTCTCGAGTGCCACTTCGGGTTATTTATTTGGACAGGCGAACGATTCGGGCGGAATTCCCCGGCGATCCGTTCACTTAGCGGCAGACGAGGTGGTCGGAGGTGAATCCCGTCACACACACACACACACACACACACACATAAACATCACTCCCCTTGTGTCTGGAATCCCTCTTTATCTGTGTTTCAGCAGGAGGGGCGTTGGAGCCCCACACACCCTCTAATAACACCCCGTTTGTAACAATCAGACTCTCGTGAAGATGCTGTTGTGATGGATCACTAGCTTTGAAAACACACACCTGCTTTCCTCCAGGTCCTGGAGCGAGTGATGTGAACAAACCCATAACACTAAGAGTTACATGAAAATGTAGTCACTCACGAAATTAGATTTTGATATTAAAGACCCCTAGTCACATACAAATTCATAAAACCTTAAATTTCTTTATTACTTCATTTTTATCCTCATGCATTTAAGACTTTCGCATTAATATTTTGTGCACAGGTTTTGAAACACACATGAATATGACAAACACACAGAAATAATAAAACTTTATCGAAAATGAAAAGGAAAACAGAAAATACAAAAATAAAAACTGATTTAAAATATATTATTATAATACTGGAAATCAGTGTTATTTTAGTATCAGTTACAGTTTTAATGTTTACTAATTTTGATTTACATTTTATAAAGTAAACGTGTGTGGTTTCTAATTTGTATTTTTGTTTATTTATGTTTTACAGTGTATGTCTATGTAGTTTTATTTATTAAAGTACATCAAGTTAAACTACCAATAGGCCACTCCCTATTGAATTTGATTCAATTTTTAGTTATATTTTTAGTAGCCTTATTAAAAATGCAGAGGAAACTGGGGTCTCACCCAATTTATGTATCAATATGCATCAACAAGATTATTTCATAAACTTTGTCGGCTCATTTATCACTGATGCATGAACTAAACTAAGTGCATGTACAAACTGAGAAGCTCAAAACATGACAGCGACCTCAGACCCACAATGACTTACTGGTAACTGACCGCTGGATTGTGTAACTGACCCTGTGTCTACTTTAGTCTGGTCTGAGTTTGAGCTCATTGGGAAACTTGCTCTGTGAAACGACAATGTTAATGTAGCAAAGACCAGAGACTTGTGTGAAACAGCTGCCCACACAACTGCACTGTAATTCAAAGGGGAAGTCAGCAAACAGGTTGTTTTCTTTATTAAAGGAATCAAAGAGGATGTGAATGATACTGAGAACTACAACTAACCACTGATCATATTCAAACACGCTAATTTTCCCTGATTCCAAGAATGCTTACGCTATCTAGTCTTGATAACGAAACTAAACTTGTTATTGTCTTCCCTTTTTCCTTTCTCATGTACTTAAATAAAACATTAATCACATTTTAGTCATTGTAATGGAGACATATTAGCTGGGACGTTAGGGTTATTGTTAAGTGATTAGAATGGACTTTTCTCATTTTTCTCAAAATAAATGTATTAGTCCAATATTTGTGCTTTTTTGTGGTTATATAATAAAAGAGATCATATATAATTATTTTATTTCCATTCCTTGAAATATTTTTCATGAATAAACTTTTCAAATTTTCAAGATTCTGAAAATTTTTAAAGTTCTAAAAGACTCTTCTGGTGTAATATCTATATGATAATCTTATAGGCTTTAGTTTATCTCAAAATTGTATCGTAAATCTCTTGATGCTTGTAAATGTTGTTCTTTGTTTCAAAATTAAAATAAACAGCAATAGCATGACTGTGAGCGAGTAACTTAAATTGTACACAAAATATTATGAGTTATATTTTGTCTATTTTTGCTCCACCATCAAAACTTTTCCAAACAAAACCACAACAGAATTAAGCGTAGCATGGTAGTGGTGTTTCAGAATCAAGATGTGTTTCTGAACGAATCAGTTCAGTGAACCTAAACTGATTAACTCTTAAAGACACTCACTTGCTTCATTACTGAAGGAATTAGTGCCTTTGAACGAACAGGTTGAGTGAATGATTCAATTGTCTCGCTCGTAATTTTGTTTACTGAAAAATTCATCAATTAAGAGAATTAAGTGATTTTGAATGAATTGGTTGAGTGACTGATTCAAATGCTTTTGAACAAAAAAGTTGAGTGAATGATTCAAGTGACTCACTCTTAATTTTGGTTACTGAGTTAAGTGATTGAAATAATTAAGTGATATTGAATTCATTAATTTAGTGACTGATTTGAAAGACTCATTCCTAATTTTGGTTACTGAATCAATTAATGCTTTTGAATGAATCGCTTAAGCGAATGATTCAAATGAGTAACTCACAAAGATGGCCATTTGTTTCTTAATTTCTGAATGAATCAGTGAACGAATTGGTTACTGTAATGATTCAAATGATTCACTCTTTAAGCTTAGAGTCATTTATCACCACGCACGTGACCTGAATAAGATATTTCACATAAAGTATTTTTGCATAAAGTCCACAAGAGAAAACAATAGTTGAATTTATAAAAACGACCCGTTCAAAAGTTTACATCCCCTTATTTCTTAATACTGTGTTGTTTCCTGAATGATCCACAGCTGTGTTTTTTGTTGTTGTTGTTTAGTGATAGTTCATGAGTCCCTTGTTAAACTGCTAAATAAACAATGACATGCATTTTGTATGATCCCTCTTATTTTGGTAAAATAACATTAAACATTTAATAAAATAACATTTGCCAGATTCTACAAGGGGTATGTAAACTTTTGACCTCAACTATATGTGTGTGTGTGTGTGTCTCCGTGTGTGTGTGTGTGTGTGTGTGTGTGTGTGTGTCTCTGTGTGTGTGTGTCTCTGTGTGTGTGTGTGTGTGTGTGTCTCTGTGTGTGTGTGTGTGTGTGTGTGTCTCTGTGTGTGTGTGTGTGAGTGTGTGTGTGTGTGTGTCTGTGTGTCTGTGTGTGTGTGTGTGTGTGTGTGTGTGTGTGTGTCTCTGTGTGTGTGTGTGTGTGTGTGTGTGTGTGTGTCTCTGTGTGTGTATGTATGTGTGTGTGTCTCTGTGTGTGTGTGTGTGTGTGTGTCTCTGTGTGTGTGTGTGTGTGTGTGTGTGTGTCTCTGTGTGTGTGTGTGTGTGTGAGTGTGTGTGTGTGTCTGTGTGTCTGTGTGTGTGTGTGTGTGTGTGTGTGTGTGTGTGTCTCTGTGTGTGTGTGTGTGTGTGTGTGTGTGTGTGTCTCTGTGTGTGTATGTATGTGTGTGTGTCTCTGTGTGTGTGTGTGTGTGTGTGTGTATAATGACATGGGTATGACACAGGTATTACAAGGAGAGGGTGACTCATGAGGACATAACCCATGTCCCCATTTTTCAAAACGCTTCTAAATCATGCAGAATGAGTTTTTTTGAGAAAGTAAAAATGCACAAAGTTTCCTGTGAGGGTTAGGGTTAGGTGTAGGGTTGGTGTAGGGCCATAGAATATACAGTTTGTACAGTATAAAAACCATTACATCTATGGGATGAACACACTTTTCACAAAAACAAACGTGTGTGTGTGTGTAAGTGTATATATATATATATTTTTTTGTTGTTGTTGCATTTTTAGTTCTAAATAAACAAAGGATGAATAGCAAATGTTACATTCAATCGTCTATTTTTAAGTCTGATCTAGTCCAAATGTGGAAATATTTATTTTATTGTCCCAAATCAGAGTTGACAATTTCAGATTCAGTGTGATGTTTGCTTTCCACGCTGGCATACAAAAAAACAACGTAACATAATAAGAGATTATTCAAGTACAGTGTGAACAAAGCCTATGAATAAGATTTATACCATTTTATACTCTTATTCATCTGATTTTTAAGCTCATTTTCTCTACATCGTTGCACAGTCAGATAAATTACCATCACAAACTCCCAAAGCATCACCTACAGGAATCGAGCCAGACAAACGTCTGTGAAAAACATTCAGGCATCTGCAAAATCTGGCTATGACTGCTTTTACATAAACAGAAATTTTTCAAATGAAGATAACATTAAATACAGAGCAGCGGACGAGGCAGAAAAGGTAGTTTACATTCTTAGCCGTGTCGTCTTGATAACAGGCCAAGAGAAATATGAGACATTTAAAATGTGTGCATTAACATAATTTACTAGGCTCCTACTAAACTCAAGTGTTCTTCGCAGTTGTCCTTTTTTTTTCTCTCTGGGGCCTGAGACAAATGACAGGCCCTGCCTCAAGAACGGATGGGAGTAAGAAATCACCTACAGTCGCTAATCGCTTAAAACAACACTGTATTTACCGAGTAATAAGCACCCAGCGTTCCAGGCCGTTCCCTCCCTCTGATTGGGATTTGGGACCGCCGACGAAAAAGCCCACTTGATTTACATGGGGTTATTTGGGAATGCTTTCATTCAGGATCGGGGGGAGGAGACGAAACAAAGAGGGGAGCGATTTCATAATTCTTTGTATATGTCTGGAAGTCTTCCACACATTTCAACCAATTTACGTCCAAGTGGAATGACCCCGGAATTAATGAGGTTCTCGCCTTGAGATCCAGGGCTGCCGAGGTCGAGTAAATCATGGCGTATGGCTCTGATCGGCCTTTTCTGTTCGCATTCTGTGATAACAGACTGTTGCTGGTCTTGAGAAATCCCACCTCATCGACACGTTCTGTCTATCCGTCGGGATATATTTCACTCTGAGCGCGCCAGGCACTGTAAACGGGGCTTTTAGGGGAGTTTTAGGCCAGTGATGGACGAGCGGAGGCTCAGCGTGGAGGTCAAAGGTCACTGTCTTTGCTGCCTGGCTTGTTGATGTTATACGCATTTCTCTCTCCAGGGGCTTCCCAGTTTCCATTGCCTTTCCTGAGTGTATTAAAGTTTTATTCGTGTGATTTAGTAGCTAATGTTCCTTTTGAATTAACATTTTGGAGCAGTAATTGCTAAATCATCCAAGGCACATTTATCCTGTGTAAAATTATGACATCATTCATGGACGTTAATGCCTAAAAGAATATCACCACTGGAAATAAATCCAAGGCTTTTACATGGCAAAGAAAGCACAGTTGCTTCATCTACAACCTATTTACATTACACTATATAGTCTGATGATAGTGTTTTACAATCAAGAGGAAAAGAATGACTGCATTTCTCACCGGGGGCTTTCAGGCTAATATGTGCCGCTAGCTGCTATTAGCGCACGATTTACATGTCCTGGGTTAGCCTCGAACGGATTACCAACTGCACTGCTGTAGGTTAACACAGAAACATGTCACAAATGAATAACTTTATATATTTCAGTCAATCAGAGGTGCCAACATTTACAAACTGCAAATGGCAATTTACAAATGTGAATATAAAGATGTATATATTCATGTGCAAATGTGTGTGTATATATATATATATATATATATGACTTTACAAAATGACATTGACTTTAAAATAAGGTCTCATTTGTTTACTTAAGTTAAAATATTAATGTATTTATAATATAATATTATAATTTTTTTATTATGCTATCTATCTATGTATATATATATATATATATATATATATATACACACTGTGTGTATACTGTGTGTACGCACCGACCATTTTACCACAAAGCAAAAAGCACTGATTTGCATGATACATGCATCCTTTTATACAGATGCTTATACTGTATTTTATAATATATGCATTAATTTTTTGAACATTAGTATTGATTTGTTATCAAAGCACCATACTTTTGACATCTCTCTAGCATCTGATCGCTCATTTCATCATAATTCACCAAAAACCAAGGCACATCACTGCTTTTACGAAGCGATTAAACAATCTACTTTACTCAAGTAAAAGTTGGTACGCCGTGCCGTTTTGTTTTAGCATTACTCTCAGAGTACCGGTTAAGCTGATTTATGGATTAGCCCTCCTGACAGTTGTCTGTATAAATCTGGTCTGTCTGCAATTACAGCCATTACATACTTCAGCCACTTTAAAATAAACTACGCCGTGATGTCAGCCGGGGCTTCTGAGATTAAGCAGCGCCGCCACGTTTCCAAGGAAACACCTTGATGGCTATAATTACTGTCATGCTCCGAGAGTGATGAGAGACACCAGAGCTCCAAATAAAACGTAAAGCGCTTTCGATATAATAGATGGGTATCTCTTTGTTTAGAAATTCCACAAGCCATCTGCTGCACATTTGGGACTCTTTCTTAAGTCGTTCGGTGGTTTATTGAAATAGCGTTGCATATGTTTTAGTGTTGCCTTGGCTTTCGCTTTAACTGATGCCAGTTAAATACGGCCTGACTAATCCGAAGGTTTTGTTTATGGAAGCTGAAGGACTGTGTTGGCATGTCCACTGTCAGCGCCCTGCTTCTTTAATGCTTCCACTGCCTAATTTGGAATGGACATAAGGCACCGCAAGACTGTGGGCCCTTGAAAACATGACGGCGAGACCCTAGGGACAAGAAGCCCCTCGGGTGCAATCGGTTGCCGATTCATTATCATCAAAGGCGACTGAATGCTTGTACAAAACGCCACCTAAATTAACAATGAAACAGCTTTCTATGATGGAAAAAGGTTTACCTGACGCTGCCTCGGGAAAGGGTTTGGAAAAAGTCCATTTATATGATAGTTTTGGCACGTGAAAACAGAAAATCTGTACGAGCGTTTAAGTCTGAGGTGGTATGATAGATCAGTCATTTTGCGGCCCAAACCACTATTTGATGTTGCCTTTCATAAGAGTTTCTATTTAGGGATATTCTGCCCACATTGGTTGCATCCACTTTTGCCTGTGGAAATATTATTTAGCCATTCTTGGAAACATTATGTGGTACTCAAGCTCTTCAACATGAAGCAGCGTTAGTAAGCCACTTTACATTTGTTTTTTAATTGAAATGGGATCTCTCAACTTGATTTAACGCATCAGGATCATAAAAAGTCTCAGGCGGTTGGAGACGTCCCCTGAAAAACAGATTACAAAGACCGGAAGTTATTGCATTTTAATGAAAATGCATTGATTTAATAATAAACATGAACAACAAAGACCAAAAGAAACTTAACCCTGAAAAGCTTTTTGGTCATTTTTGACAAATTTCCTTTTTTTTTTGGTCACACTTTGGTTTAGGGACCAATTCTCATTCTTAACCATCTAATTGAGCCACAATAAACTCCTAATCTGCTGCTTATAAATAGCTAGTAAGGTATATTTTCAGTTTAGCTATAGGGTAGGATTAAGGAATCTATAATATGTGCATAAACAAGGGGCCATTTACACAGAACCCGTCTTTGCATCTTAAAATGCAATGAGCAGTGACCAGATAAAAAAATGCAGCGCAGAACTTAAGGGTCTTAAGATAATGCTTTTGAGACGTGATCCAATAACAGAAATGTTCTTTATAATTCCATTATGCAAGTAGTATGCATGCTAATAAACAACTAGATAATAATCAGAATTGGTTCTTAAACTGAAGTGTTGCTGTTTTTTAATATAAAAAGGTTTGCTCAATCTGAGTAGTTCAAAACTTCTTATTCAAATATGCCGAAAAAATAAAAAAAATGGACTGCAGGTCTAATGGGGGAAAAAAATGAAAAATTTTAGGAGGGTTAATGGGATAGTTCACCCCAAAATGAAAAGTTTGTTCCAAAAGTTGTTTCAAACATTCTTCTGTTGATCTAAAAAGTTGACAGCTGATGGACCCCATTGACCTCAAAATATTAAGTCAATTGAGACCAGCAATTGTTTGGTTACAAACATTCTTCAAAATATCTTCTTTCGTGTTCGACACAGCAAAGAACCCCGTACACATTAGGAACAACTTGAGGATGAGTGAATAATGACAGAATTTTCATTTTTGGATGAATAATCGCTTTAAGTAGTCTAAAAAACTAATTTTGCAAAAAGCTTAGGAGGGTTAAGAATGAAATAAGTTGTTGACTTAAAGTGTTTTAGTATCTTGAGGCATTACACACATCATCAAACCAAGCTGCCAAACAAAACACTGAAAACACTGTTTTCAACAGCAGATGAATCCGTGCCAAACAGTCCAGGCCCAAAAACAAAAAAATTATTACTCACATAATCTAGGATTTTCCATTCCTCCGAGCAGCGTGAGTCCTTCTTGAGCTCAAACCGGTTGGTCAGGGAGAAAACACAGCCATGAATTTTCGGAGAAAAGCCATCGGTGGAGGATCATCCCTCTTTCAGCACGGGGCGAGACTCACAGATCCCCTATCGATCTCTTTTATTTCAGAACGCGTGCCAGCGAGTGAAGCACTCATTCAGAGATTTAGAGCGGACTAGTAACAGCACCACTGCTGAGACAAAAAAGCCATTCAAAACCACAGGTATGATTTATGAATGGGGACCAGAGACCAGCACAAAATTAATTGTAGGAAATGCATTGGCTAGGCCAGAGATACATCCAAGATATACTTTCCCTGGCTCCTGGACCTATGGAAAGCCTGGGTGGCCCTTATGACCGCTTCCTTTGGTTTTCCATGGTAATGTCATTGCTTGGGTCTGCGTGACAACCTCATCGCCGCACACGAGAGATCAGGGTCGATGTTGTTTGTGCTCTCGCAAACTCCAACAACAACTTGCGTGTCAGCGGCTAACAGTTTCCATTGCGATATTTACTCTGGTCTCAAAGCTTAGGCTTCGTTTCACATCACTTTCACATTGTGGAAAACCACACTGAACATTACGGTCAGCTCAAAACACTTAATCGTTCCTCGTGACCGGGGAAGCATATTGGTCAGAGGTCTTTGTTTTGGATCGACCGGTTGTGGAGTGATGCTCATTCGCTGTGACATTTAGTTGAGGTGTGATTGCAGCCGAGCAGCCCAGGACACACCCGGAAATATTATAGAAATGAGTCGTGAATCATTACTATTGCTGCTGCTTAAGTCATCAATGGATTATGTCTGCTGACGAAAGGTATTGCAGAAAAAAACCATCCGGTTTTATATTCAATACAAAATATTTAAATGGGTCCCAAGCGAGATCTTTTGAAAGTGAAAAATCTGTATTTTTTATTACGCAATACTGATTGACCCCATGTTATATATTACTTAAATAAAAAAAAATACATATATTTAAAAAATATATTTCATGCTCAAAAGCAAGTAAATATTGCTGTTTAAATGTGTAATTTAGATATTGTCAACAGAAATAATGTAAGGAAAATCTTCATAGAATACAGTAATATAAATATACACCTAACAAAAGTTTTCTGTAAAGACACATCAGTTGATTAGAAGTGACAGTAAAGTTTTTTTAAATTAATTTTCTATTCATCAAATCAAACAGCTTCCACAAAAATATTCAAAAATCAGCATTGATAATATGAATATATATATATATATTTTTACAAATGTATTCAAATAGAAAACAGTTATTTTAAATGCTTATATTATTTTGCAATATGCAACATTACAATATTGTTTTAACGTAATTTTAACCAAATAAAAACAGCCTTGTTGAGCATAAGAGACTTCTTCTAAAAACTTTTTGTTATTTTTTATTGAATGATTCTGTCATTTTATATTCTATGCACTAAAATATCAATATGAGTAATACAAAAATTGACTTAAGGAATCGTATTGACTAAAATAAAATAAAAAACTGAAATCATCACAACATTGACCATGTTGGTTAATTGAATATAGCCATCAAAATCATTTTATTCTGTCATTTACACACACTAAAGTTTTTTTTTCCAGCTGGTGTAAAAAAAAATAAAAAATACAATTAAGAAGAATGTTGGAATCCAAAGTTGCTGGCAGCCATTGTCTTCCATAGTATAGAAAATAAAAAATATGGAAGCCAATGGGTACCGTCTGCTTTTTGGTTACCAACATTTTTGGGAATATCATCTTATTTAGAGTGAGTAAACAATGACAATTTAAATTTTTGGGTGAAATATCTCTTTAAAATATTCTACGAGCATTCAATCTCAGCTAATCGACTTGCATCTATACTCATCATGCAGTAACAGACCAGCATCTAAACCTCAATTAAGCTGTTTTTGACAAAGAAATGGAGTATGAAACTCAATGTTTATCCCTTCTGCATGCATCTACATCCCTCAGTTCCTGTTACTGACGAGAACACCCTGCTGATGTCACGACGGGCCTTCGGTTACCATTCGGTTACCATTCGGCCAATGCTGGCACCGTTTTGAGAGCCTCATGTTTTGTGAAATAACAGAGGATGTAAGGCCCATTACTCTATATTAGTAATATTGTAAAGAGGTAAGTGGAAGCCAGTGGAACATTTTGTAAATCTCGAGTCACCCCAAACCTCTGCGTTGACGATAAATGCGCTGGGCTCTCCAACAGGATATCCCCTTAGACTCGCTCACCACAGCCATGATGAGGATAACAGAGGGGGCATTATTTTTCCTCAACAGTTCGGGAAGGTGATAAAGGGCTCTCAAATCCTCTCACAGGGTGTAGTGGTACACACACATTAATTCACATCGACAAAACCTCTGCTTCCTTACATGAGGATTTTCCCTCATTTCCCTCCACTTTAAGCAATTTGCAGTCATCTACCGTAGCGTTAATATAGTTTTCTACTTAACACACTTGTGTGACCTGGACCTTTAGACAAATAAAGCCACAAGTCCAAAACAATTTGGCTTATTTGAGCTACAATGCCAACTGACTCACTGCCATGTTAACAAACATTAGCTCTCTAAAAGTTACTGTATCATATTTGTGACCCTGGACCACAAAGTCTTAAATGTAAATTTTTCTAGAACTGAGGTTTATACATCATCTGAAAGCTGAATAATCATCTCTCCATTGATGTGTGGTTTGTTCGGAGGACAATATTTGTCTGAGATGCAACTATTTGAAAACCTGAATCTGAGGGAGCAAAAAAATCTAAATATTGAGAAAATCATCTTTAAAGTTGTTCAAATGAAGTTCTTAGCAATGCATATTACTAATCAAACATTAAGTTTTGATATATTTATGGTAGGAAATTTATCAAATATCTTCATGGAACATGATCTTTACTTAATAACCTAATGATTTTTGGCATAAAAGAGAAATGTATCATTTTGACCCATACTATGTATTGTTGTCTATTGCTACAAATATCCCCCAGAGACTCCAGACTGCTTTGTGCTGCAGAGTCACATTTGATACATGAGTAAGGCCTCTTAATTATCAAAACTTTGCTGAAAAAACTATTTATTGTCGTCTGATTGTTAATTTAGAATTTAGAAGTTAATTTAGTATAATTGTACAAATGTCCACCAGCTCATGCTTCACGTGTTTTTCCGTGAAATTTTAACTGATTTTTATAACGCAAATGTAAGAATAACTTTGAAATTTCAAGATGAACACTTACTGTATTGAAGCAGGCTTTTGAGCAGCATTTATATTTGTTCATCTCCCAATCATCATCGTATCGCATTGAATTACACATTTTGATCATTTAAATATCATATTACTAAGACACATATGATTGGAGATATAGCATGACGACACTTTATGTCGGTACCTGCTGTACTGTTATAAATATCTGATTGATTTACATTACAAACATTAGAATTGTATCACTTTTTGTCCATGTAAAAATCAGCATCTGAACCAAAGTGCATATTTTTGCTCATTTTGATTCTCTGAATAAAATTAAGCCGATTTCTTCCTCCATATTTTCACTTTACAAAACAATATGAGCCATAAAAGACTGATATGCAAAAAAATGTATTAAGATTTTGTCTAAAGGCTCAATAAACTATTTCATTTAAAAATAAAAACAGGATTTTTCAGACTATTATTTCACATATTACAGGGTTAAGTTTACCTCTCATTGATATTGCAATCATAATGACTGTTTTCAGACAGGTTTCCTAAACTCTTCCCTCATCTTTTTAATGGTAAGAAAAACAGATCCTGCCTCAAACTCACACTTTTTGAGCTAATTTTGGTATGGGGTGTCGGTTGGGATGTTTTAAAAATGCCACAGTATTACATTTCTGCAGGAAACTGACTGACAGTGACTAAAATCTACCTTATTTTTTACAAGCAAAATTACTATTTTTAACTTTCTCCGGTGTCATTCGGTTGCATTTTATTTATATTTCAGCCAAACAAAAACGTTTTTTTATGATGCTTGATATTGTAAAATATGAAAAAGTATTTATCATTTTACAAAACTACACTTCAACATTAAACAGTGTCTTATTTTGTAAGATGAACACGTCTCCGATCCTAAAAGAGAAGATCTCATTCCTGTAGCTTTTTATCTTCGTTTTTCCCTGTAATCCTCATATTCAAGATTCATTATGGCAGGAAGTTGTTCCTCTTCTTAAGTATAGTCGGTTGAAAATATTTGTTTTCTTTATTGCTCTGATCTCATTTTACTGGCACTAGTAGCACAAATGCACTTTTTCTACATTTCAAGTCTGAGGTAAAAACACTCATAAACGATAATTTTACCTGTGGGATGTGAGATTGTTTTTCCCTCTTGGCAAGCCCGAGGATTAAATATTTGGCAAACCATCTGCTAAAATTATTACAAGACGTGACTTCCTTTGAAAAAGTGCCTGCTGCTCAAAATACTGTTTGTCAACTGACTCACTGCCTATTTGGTCGATGTATCTTCCTGTCATCTGGTCAGTTATGGATATTATGAATGTCTTTAACTATTTACTTCTGAATATAAGATCTACAATGTACCTCAACTTTGCATTTGTTAAACAGCAACATGATTTGCATGCATTATTCATTGTGCAGATGCATTTATCCAAATCATTAATGGTCATTATTTGCAAACACTAACAGCACAGCAACTGTGCCAGTAATGTGATTTGTGTACTGTTGCATTGGCAAAAAAGCATCTGCCTGGAAAATGATGTAAAAGTTGACTTGCATTTCAACTACACCCACTATTTCTTCCCTATTAGTCCGATTCGTTATTTTTCAGCATGTCATGAAATCACACGACTGCTAATGTCATTAAATTTCTGCATTATCTAGCAACTGAAACGTGGCCCAAAAATGATTTAAGTAGCATTGTGAAAAGCACAAATCACACTGACATCCAATCTTGGTCATTTTCATTAGTGGAAATAAAGCTACTGTGTATCAGTTTTGTGTGGTTGCTATAAAAAATTATTATGTGAATCGTAAAACAATTTCTGAACTGGACTGAATGAAGTATCACACAGAAAGCCACTGAAATATAGGCTATATAAAAATAAAAAATAAAAACATGGAAATATTGAGAAATTGTAAAATTTTGACTTCCATTCTTGGAATTAAGATCTTTAGAAGGTCAAAGAAAATTCGTAATTCTTCTATTTACAGTGTGTTTACTTCTAAAAGTTTCAACACTGCTCATACAAATCCTCAAGTCATCACAAATGACTTGAAAAGTAGTTTAAATTAATTGATCAGAAACACATTATGGTTCATAAGGTTTAGTAATATTTTAGTTTTTTTTTAAGAAATTAATCCTTTTATTCAGCAAGGATGCATGAAATTGATCGAAAGTGACAGTTATTTTTCGAATAAATGCTGTTCTTTTGAACTTTATATTCATCAAAGAATCCTGAAAGATAAAATGTATCACAGTTTGCACAAAAATGTTGAGCGGCACGACAATGTTTTTAACATTGATGATAACCAGAAATGTTTCTCGAGCAGTAAATCATCATATTTTCATGATTTGTGAAGATCATGTGACACTGAAGACTGGAGGAATGATGCTGAAAATACAGCGGAGCATCACAGAAATAAATTACACTTTACAATACAATCACATAAAATCAGTTATTTTAAATTCTAATAACATTTCACTGTTTTGGAGGATGTGATATAGGCCACATTTCAAATTTGAGTTAAAAAAAAGACGACATCAGGCATTTCATCTTGTATTTCATCTAACTCCATATCTAGCGCTTTGGAATGTGTAATTCATTTTCCCAAGGTTCAGTCCAATTACTAATTAAAATACTTGAGGGTCAGGAGGTCGACTAACGCCTAAAAGAACATGTTTCACAAGCGTACATTATTACACCCTCAAATATTAATAGAAGATACTGATGAAGTGCTAACAATTTCTTAACACTGACTAAGAAACACACTTCCTCTATCTGCCTCCACCAAAAACACACAGTTAATGACAATGTGTGTGATAATCGATGTGCAAAGACTCAGATAAAGAGAAACAGGAAGATGAGACAATGTGTCATTTCCAGAATAGGGAAGTTCATTTGCCACAGTGGTATTAATACAGTTGCATGGAGAAAAGCTGGAACAATCACTGTGGTTTCGCTAATCGAAGATCTTCAAACAAAAGAATAACTAGTTATATGGGTATTTTTAGATGGGGGTTACCAATATGCAAGCATGCATATCATGCATGGTTAAAGCAAATGCTTTTTCAATCCTTTTAAAGATTTCGAAGGAAAATTCTCTCCCTCTTTTGGTTACCTGATGCTCTGGTGATTTAGAGAAGTTACAACCACTTTCACACAGTAAGAAACCAAGGACATTTACACATAGGCAGCTGCCTACTCTAAAATAAGGGGTTTCAGTTCTCTTTCAAGACACCTCCGATAAGTTGCAACATCGCTGCCCGGCCGTTGAAATGTTTAGATCACATCGTAAGAGTTGCAACACTTAAATGCAAACCGCAATTATTGTGAAGATGTGTCACTGTAGACTGGGCAAGATGGAAAGGTTGGTTTTATAAAACGAGAAGTTCTTGCCATTTCATAAACGTATATAAATATGCACGGTCCGTGTGAACCAAAAGCTTTCTTACAACACTCGGTTGCAACAACTTAGAAGCTTATAATGTTTTTATTTAGCTAATAATCAGAGTCATAAACGACTGAAGTGTGACTTTAGTCTTGTATGCATGTATGTTTCCTAGACTGCAAACTTATACACTGAATGCTCAGTGATATGAATTGTGCTGATTTAAGTATTAAGTTCTAGCCAAAATGGAAATTTGCTGAAAATGTACTCACCCTCAGGTCATCCAAGATGTAGATGAGTTTTATCTTCCTCAGATTTGGAGAAATGTAGCATTGCATCACTTCGCTCAGCAATGGATGCTCTGAATGGGTGCCGTCAGAATAAGTCCAAACGGATGATAAAAACATCTAAATATAATGTAAATCACATTACTCTGTCACATATAGGACTGTTGCCTAAAACAGCTATTTATAATATTTGTTTTGGGGCTTATGAAAATGCTGGCAGAGCAGCTAAAAATATTTACAATGGACCTTTTTCACATTTCTTGGTTTCTCACAGCGGAAGTCATCACAGCTGGTTTAACTTGAAGAGCGGTGAATGGGTGAATACCACAAATATATATATTTTGCATATAATGTATAGCAAAATAAAACTCCTCTATAGTGTTTTCATGACTTTCAATAAAAGGGGAAAAAAATTAGAGAAACTGATAACTAAAGAAAAACGTTAACTAATCAGACTCACTGAACTACAAGTAACAGTAAAGTTAGCCAGTCATCATTGCAAAACAACAGATTAAGGATGCAGATTATCTTAAAGCTTCCACTAAGAAAAAAGAGCCCATTACAGAGCACAAAAATATTTATTTTAATTCCATAGCAACAAGAAATAAATAATTAAGACGCTATGGGTGAGCAGCGATTATCAGTAAATTACATACTGCTGCTTGACCAATTAGACACAAAAAAAGAGACAAATATAAAGACCATTTTGCTATATTCTAGAAACATAAAACTCAAGAAACATTCAATCAAGCCTGAAAAAGAGAGGAACGTGTGAACCTCAGTTGTCTCAAGAAAGGAGATAAACAAACACTTTTCGATATCGATGACTCAATGATATCAATTTGTACTGTTAATATGAAGGAACAATCCGTATTTATTTTTCACAGGTGTTTTCCCTGTGTTTTAAATTCCACATTGCATCTGTTTTTAGGTTACAAGATAACGTCCTTTTCAGTTTTTTCCACATATTGTTTCTTACAGTGAACAACAATTATATATAGAAGCTAATAACATGCTGTATCATAAATGTGCATTGATTATTGACCAATCGGAGCTAGCAACGTAATGCACATGCATCTTTCTCCAGCTCTCTGAAGTGCTGCTTGGCTGGCTAGCTGTTCAATGGTTCTCCTTTTGTGTAATTTAGATGAAAAAATATGCCTTTTATCATTTGATATCATTTGTCACGTTATAAATGTTGCTAAAATTTGCCAAACACTTTTTCAAAATAGCTACATTTGATTTAAAAAAATTTTTTAAGTTGCTAGGGTAGTCTGAAAAGTTGCTAAATCTACCATCAAAATTGCTAAATTGGCAACATTGGGAATGAGTTCAATCTTGCCGCCTTGTTCCCGCCCAGAGCGTGTGACATTCGTTTGCTGTTCCCACAGCTCACACTATGTTCTATCAATAGCTCTTATCAAAATTTACCATGGTTTTATTAGAGTTTATTAAGTGTAGTAACCAAGTTTTTTTGTGGATTGGTTTGATTTTTGGTACTGTATAACCACAATTTTATTACAAATACCACTACAAACTATATGATTAGTTCAGCAAAACCATGTTTAGTTTATGATTACTGTAGTTTAAACCACGTTTTGTGTGTGTTCGGGAAAGTTACTTTTAAAAGTAATGCATTACAATATTGCGTTACTCCCTAAAAAAGTAACAAATTACGTTATTTTTTATGGAAAGTAATAAGTCACGTTACTTTTAAAATATGAGCAGGGTTTGAGCAGCAGACATTAGTTAATAAAATGGGATTAGATACATTTGTGTTATTCAACATATTTAATTATTGCAGGTTTGTGTCTTATTCTGAGTCTGTTGCACTGTTTTAATTCATTTTGATGAATATTAAATTGCCTCTGTATTAACCGATTTCTCCCAATATGGCGACAGGAGACTTGTCAGTCAATAAATGGGAAAATTAAAAGTAATGCGTTACTTTACTAGTTACTTGAAAAAAGTAATCTGTTTACGCAACTTGCGTTACTTGTAATACATTACCCCAAACACCGTGTGTTTTACTTGTACTAAAACCATGGCACATTTTCATAATGGGAGTCTCATTTAATGATACAAATTCTGATTCGTGTTTTCCTCGAAATGGTTCTTTTCGGACAGATCGACTCATTGAACCGGTTCATAAAACCAATTCATCAGTTCCTGACACCATCAAGCAATAACATCTCTATGCATTTATTTTCTAGCAACTCAGTGCCATGTTGTATCAGTGAAAATTTCAAATAAGTAATTTGTGTCAACAACACATATTGAAATTCATGCAAAAATTCCCAATATGAAACACTTCATTTAAAATAATCAATATGTAACTGTATATATATATATATATATATATAGATTTGTGCCAAAGTGCCAAATCTATTTTTCTGTATGGATTGGGAAGATGTGTATATGAATGTGAAACATTTGTCCTAAGGCTATGAGAGAAACACAGTAAAGCGTTTGTCATGAGGGGTCATAGTTAGTGTATTCCCAGCATTACCACTCATTACTGCAGCAGTGCGGTGATTTATACATGCGGCTGGGATTATGTACAATGCCTAATGTGCTTATGATTTAAACCGCTCTTGAGGACGGCGGTCTGTATATGAATTCATATTTACACAGCTTGAATTGCGCTTCAGAGTTTTTCATAATTTGCTTCCAGCTCGGTGATAGAACGGCGAACGAGGAGCGCACCGAAACAGACATACGTGTTGTTAAGAAACGTTGAACCTGACAGGGGAAGGAAATCGCAGGAGGCCGTCGTCCTGAGGGCTTGTATGCAGTCAATTCAGCACATTTATCAAAGTCACTGTGAAGGGGCTCATTTGTAGCACAGCTGTTTCTATATATGATGTGTTGAATCGCTCAATCAGAGGAAAAACCAGGACAACTTGTGTCTAAAAGCCCTTAAAGGCCCATCCACGGAAGGTATAGTGTTACACGATGGGTGTTGCTGACTTACTTCCACATGTGCACCAGTTGCAATTCAAGCAAAAGTAAAAATGAAATCATTTTCTCATCAACTGATGAGCAAAGCTTGAAAACGCACATGCATGGATGAATTCGGACGGTGACCTTTTTAATGCTCAAATGCTGGAACAACATAAATAACGGGAATATTCGTTGTAGAGTGAACGAATCCTGTGGCCACAAGAAAGAACGGAGAAGATCATAGCAATTGAAAGGGTTTGGGTGGCATCGAATGTGTTTATGTAAGAGGAAGGGAGATTTCAGTGGGAGTGAGTTGGCTGGAGAACTAGTAACCTGATACATAACAGCAGAGATCAGCTGAGACTGAAATGAACGCGGTTGACATTAAAAGTGCTGGTTGAAAAACCGTCGGATGAGCTGAAGTGGCCAATCAAAAATCAAGATCCCTGCGTGATCATACTATACTCAGTCAAGTTATAAAGACAACAGAATAAAACTGTCTCTACTTATTTTCTTTATAAATGCTTCTGGTCTTTTAGTGAATTTATTCAGCAGTGCGTGTCATGTCAATGAAAATGTTTGTCTTCATAAAAATAAAACAACTTGCTCTGCTTCTGAAATTACATTTCAGGTAACGGTTAATATTAACAAACAGTCATTTAATGCTTGTTAGTTTTAATAAAGGTTACGGGTCATTCCTGGTATTTAGTGCCTTTTGTGTCCCTAAAAAATCAATCATGGTCTTATTATTTTGAAACTTTTCACAGCATTTTAAACCAGCGGATCACAATTTTCCCCGTGCCTCCATGGCGTCTATCTTATTTTATTATATACTTTACTTTTTTTTTTTTTCTTCTTCTGGTATATCAGCAACATTTTAATGTTGTACATTAGAGTACATTTTCTCTAATGTACTTTTCCAGTTATTAGTTTTGTCAACTAATTGAGATTTTAGTGTCAGATGTTTTCAACTACTGTCCATTTGAATGTAGCAAATAAAAATGAATATAACCCTTGCACAGATTTGAAAAAGAAACATCGCCACTGGGATTTTTGCGGTGAACTTGACCTTTAACCTCTGCGCCCTTCTCAAAAGTGTGTGCTGGGTATGGTATTTCATATTTAAATTTTGTTTAAAATAATTTTTATTTTTCCTCTAAAAATCAGTACTCAGCGCAGTACGACAGCTGATTTATTTTTTACATTTTACAACATTTTAAACCACCAATTATTATCGTTTTCCTGTCTTCATGCATGTGTATCACATAATGCAATTATTGATTTCTAACATTTATAATTGAGCTTTAGTGTGCCTTTCAAGTGATTGTCCACTTAAGCTAAAGAAAGGATGCAGTAAAATCAAATAAACCACTGGGATACGAGGTGAACTTGACCTTTAACCTC